>NC_081190.1:72512927-72602927 GCF_902713425.1 Acipenser ruthenus | reverse complement strand
TAGAACCGTCTCCTGCAAAACGAGTACAAGAAGGATGCACTGAAAGTGCATGTAACTCGCTCACGCGTTTTGCTGATACCACAGCCAGCAAAAATGCAGTCTTAATAGATATGAGCTTCATATCCACGCTGTGGAGAGGCTCAAACGGTGCCTTGGTAAGGGCTTCTAGCACCACATCAAGGCTCCACGACGGTAAACTGGTCGTTCTTGGAGGCCGCAAGCGTCTTGCGCCTTTCAGAAACTGAGATGCCAAAAAATGGCAACCAGGTGATAAACCGTCAATGCGTACATGACAAGCCGAAATGGCGGCTAAATACACTTTAAGTGTAGAAGGAGATTTCCCTTCATCCAGCAGTTTCTGCAGAAACTGCAATATTACTGCCATAGGACAGGAGACTGGGTCATGGCTCTCAGCCAGACACCAACTCTGAAACAACTGCCACTTATACGCATACTGCGACCTAGTAGAGGGCGCTCTCGCACTCTGGATGGTCGATATAACTGCAGTCGAAAGCCCTAAGGCTGACAGGCGCTCCCGCTCAGGGGCCAAGCCCACAACTGCATGAGTTTGGGGTTCGGATGCCAAAGCTCTCCTTGAGCTTGGGACAACAAGTCCGCTCGCAGAGGGAGCTCCCTCGGGCGACCGTGCAGTAATTGCACTAGACTCGGGAACCATATTCTCCGAGGCCACTGAGGAGCGATCAGAATCACTGTCGCTCGCTCTACCCTGACCTTCTCCAAGAAGGCGGGGAGCATCGGAATCGGTGGAAAGGCATACAGGAGCCCTGGCGGCCATTCGTGAGCCAGTGCATCCACCCCCAGGGGGCTGTCGAGGTCCTTCACCGAGAACCATAGGGGACAGTGCGTGGTCTCTCGCGAAGCGAAGAGATCGACCTGCGCTGTGCCGAACCATTCCCAGATGCGCTCCACCACTTGAGGGTGGAGACGCCATTCGCCCGCAAGAGGACCTCCTCTGGACAGGAGATCCGCTGCGTAATTGACTCTGCCCGGCAGATGAACTGCACGCAGAGAGGCTAAACGCGGTTGAGCCCAGAGCAACAGCCGCGTTACCATCTGGTGAAGACTGGGGGACCGCAATCCGCCCTGGCGATTGATATACGCCACTACTGTGGTGTTGTCTGACCGCACTAACACGTGCTTGTCTAGAAGCACTGGCAAGAAGTGCCGGAGGGCGAGGTCCACCGCTCTGAGCTCCAGAGCGTTGATGTGGGCTGACCTCCAGGGTCCTGACCACACTCCACGGGTCCCTGTCCCGTTCCAGACTGCTCCCCAACCATGGTTGGAAGCGTCGGTCGTGATGACCTGCCTTCTGAAAATGGGACCCAAGCGTACGCCTTGGCGGAGGTTTGACGGAACTCTCCACCAGCGTAGCGCTTCCCAGCAGGCTTGGGATACCCTTAGCCTGTGGTGTTTGTCTCTCCGCGGATGCAACGCGAAGGCATTGAACCAGGCCTGCAGAGGTCTCTGGTGTAGTAAGCCCAAAGGAAGGGCTTGTGAGGCGGCAGCCATCAACCCCAGCATGCGCTGACACAGCTCCATGCTGACTGTTTGTCTCAACCTGAATAGGGAAAGACACCGCTCTATTGAGGCAACTCTTTGTGTCGACAGGGTCGCTTCCATGGACACTGAGTCCAGATGTAGACCCAAGAATTCAGTCTGTTGGCTCGGCACTAGGCGGCTCTTTTCTGAATTGATCTTCAGACCTAGCCGCCGAAGATGGTCTGTAACCATCACTGTGTGCTGTGCCACCTGCTCCGACTGCGCGCAGACGAGCCAGTCGTCCAGATAATTCAGCAGTCGGACACCTTGAGCCCGCAAGGGAGCTAGAATGGCATCCATACATTTCGAAAAGGTTCGAGGAGCTAGTGACAGGCCGAATGGAAGGACACAAAACTCGTATACCCTGCTCTGGAATGCGAAACGCAGATACTTCCTGTGACCCGGGCAGATGGGAACGTGAAAGTACGCATCTGTCAGGTCCACGGTGGTGAACCAGTCGCCGTGTCGGACTGACTGGATGATGTGCCTGTGCGTAAGCATCCTGAACGATAACACCCGCAGGTATTTGTTCAGTACTCGCAGATCTAAAATAGGACGGAGCCCGCCGTCCTTCTTGGGCACCAGGAAGTATTTGGAATAGAACCCCTGGTCGATCAGAGCAGGGTCTACTTGTTGAATGGCACGCTTGCTGAGCAATGCTTGTATTTCCACATTCAGAGCTGAGGACTGAACCGAGTCCTTCACTGCAGTTACGACCACTCCCCGAAAGGGGGGAGGTTTTAACTGGAACTGAAGGGTGTACCAGGTGGATATAGTTTTGTGCACCCAGATGTCGTTGGTGCATTGTTGCCAGAACTGGAGCTGGGAGACAGTGTAGGGGAGGGTTAACAGCTGCCTGGTGTTCTCAGGGCTGTTTGGGCTGGGCTCGTTCGCGAGGGGCCTGGCCAGAGCCCCGAGGGCGTGGCTTGGCACCACCTCTAGGGCGCCACCCTCCGCGCTGCGGTCTTGAAAAAGGAGGTTGACCGCGCGCTGCTGTGCTTGAGGGAGAGGTCTTAGTACCCCCTGGCCGTGGCTGGTGCTGCGGTGGTGCCCTGCGCCACTGATGTTCCTGAGGCCGCTTCGGCTGGAACGACGGTTTTGGCCACATTTTCGCCATTTGCTGTGACGCCTCCCGCGCCTTGGCGGAGCGTTGCAGCATCTCCTCCACCGCTGGACCAAATGTGTGTCCCGGTGTAATTGGGGCATCCAGCAACGGGGCCTTATCAGGTTCCTGCACTCTCGCCTGCGAGAGCCAGAGCTGCCTTCTGGCCACCACCAGAGACGCGATGCTCCTGCCCTGAGCCCGCGCGTTGAGCTGGGCCAGCTTCACCAGCAGTTGACTGACGGTCCCCAACTCGCTTCTGAGGGCCGCCGAAGGGCACTCAGGCAGGTCTTTGATTAGTGCCGCTTGGTAGACCGTCAGCAAGCTGGCCACATTAGAGAGCTTGACCGCCTCTGTGGCCGCAGCGTACCCCTTCTTGAGGTGTACCTCAGTGGTCCTGCACTGCTTATTGGGGCATGCAGGATCTTTCGTCAGCCCCGATAATGTTGGCGTCTTCACCAACGCGGCGAACGCAGCGTCCACAGGTGGGAAGGACGCCAACCCAGCCTCACTTGCCCCTTGCATGTTAAAGGCCGAGGCCTTGCGAGAAGTCGCCGGGGCAGAGGCCGGAGCCCCCCAGGTGGACTGTACCTCCTTAATAAAGTCTGGGAATGCCGGAAGCATCCTGGACTGACTGGACTGGGCTGAAGGCGACTCAAACAAGGAGCGCCGAGGTGGTTCCGCCATCGGCCACTCGACGCCCAAGTGGCGGGTTGCTCTGTCCACCACAGACCATGTAGGGTCATTGGTGTCCTGCACGTGGAGCTCGTCCTCAGAGTGCTGGGAGGCTACCTCAGCCTCTGTACTGTCCCCCTCTAGGATGTCAGATGCGTCTCTAGACAGCGCATCGATATCCCACTCCCCTTGAGACTGCACTGGAGGAGCGACGACCGGTGCAGGTTGTGGAGGGGCCACTGGCTGACTAGCAATGGGCCCAGTCGGTTGTCCTGGGACTGGAGGCACCACATTTGCTAGGGACATGAGGATGGACTGCTGCCCCATCATAACCTCCATGAATTGAGATATTTTGGAGGTTAGCTCTGCCACCCCCGACCTGTCTCTGTATCGCCTGTCCCGACGAGGGGAACGAGAGCGTGCTCTCCGTCGAGGCGATCTGGAGTGCGACCTAGACTCCCGACGGGGGCGTACCCTACGAGGGGAGGGGCTGCGCTCCCGAGCGCGTCTGGTGGGGGACCTCTGACCAGCCGTTAGCTGGGAGGACGGGCTCCTGGAGAGCTGCAGCCGCCCTGGCGGCGTCGCCGTAGATGACGGCGGGGCAGAAATGGTGTGGGACGATCCAGTGGAAGGAGAGCGCCCACCCACTGCTTTCTTCGCCCTTTGGCGGAGGGTGCGTGTCTGGAAACCAGCACAAAGATGGCAAAAAGCCCTATCCGGCAACGCGGATGCGGCGTGCTCTGGCCCCAGACACGCCACACAGTCCTCATGGGGATCGCTCGCTGGCAATTTTGCCTGGCAGGTGACGCAACGGTGGAACCCGGACATGGTTGCCGAAGCGTGGACGTGCACTGATGGTAAAGGCGTCGATGCGCCAAGCGTCGAGCGCCGAAGCGTCGAGCGTTGAGGTGCGTGCACCGAGCGTCAAGACGTCGAAGCGCCGAGCGTCGAGGTGCGTGCACCGAGCGAGCGCCGAAGTGCGTGCACCGAGCGTCGAGGTGCGTGCACCGAGCATCAAGGCGTCGAAGCGCCGAGCGTCGAGGTGCGTGCACCGAGCGTCGAGGTGCGTGCACCGAGCGTCGAGCGTCGAGGTGCGTGCACCGAGCGTCGACGCGTCGAAGCGCCGAGCGTCGAGGTGCGTGCACCGAGCGTCGAGCGTCGAGGTGCGTGCACCGAGCGTCGAGGCGCCGACGCGCCGAGCGTCGAGCGCCGAAGCGTCGAGCGCCGAAGCGTCGAGCGTCGAGGTGCGTGCACCGAGCGTCGAGCGCCGAAGCGTCGAGCGTCGAGGTGCGTGCACCGAGCGTCGAGCGCCGAAGTGTCGAGCGTCGAGGTGCGTGCACCGAGCGTCGAGGCGTCGACGCGCTGAGCGTCGAGCGCCGAAGCGTCGAGCGTCGAGGTGCGTGCACTGAGCGTCGAGCGCCGAAGCGTCGAGCGTCGAGGTGCGTGCACCGAGCGTCGAGGCGTCGACGCGCCGAGCGTCGAAGCGTCGAGGTGCGTGCACCGAGCGTCGAGCGCCGAAGCGTCGAGCGTCGAGGTGCGTGCACCGAGCGTCGATGCGCCGAAGTCCCCAAGCGCAGACGCGCTAGCACCAAGCGCTGATGCGCTGCACAAAGCGCCGAAGCGCTGCACCAAGTGGCAAAGTGCCGACACCAAGTGCCTAAGCGCAGCACGCCGGAGCGTGAGTACCGAGCGTAGAACGCTAGCACAGACGCCTAAGCGTCAGCTGACCCGCAGAGCGGAGACGCTATGTGCTGGTACAGTGTCTGATGCTGTGCACTACTTACCTGCTGGTGCCTGGGATTGAGGCTTAGTGGTCGTCTTCCTCTGTGTAGTGAATGGGATTTTTTTTTTTTTTTTTTTTTGCTGCAGCAGTACTGCTGGTGGTGATTAAGTGACTGGGACACAGTATATGTGGGCACAGTACAACTACCACGCGTTTTTTTTTTTTTTTTTTTTTTTCACCGCAGGCAGTACGTGGGAGACAGCAGAGCAGGCTCCACACACACGCGGTCTAGCCAAGGCAAGACCGGGGCTGCAGACACGCGCGCGGCCAAGGCCAACGCAACGTGCGTCACAAATATATAAAAATACACACAGAAAAATATATATTTTAATACAACCCAAAACACAACACAATAATCAAAATTAATTAATAAAGGAAAGACGGGAGACCACGAGACAACGCGATGCAAGCAAAGCGTGAAGGAAATATATAAAATATATACAAATATACACAATATATAAAATCCTTAAATAATAATAACGACTCCGAAGAGTGTAACTGAAATAAACTCCGAGAAGGGGCAAAAACCAGCTTCTCAAGCTTTAAGCTTATTGAGTACAATCAGCTACGGGCTCAGTGGCGACGCATAGGGGGGGCACGCCTGGTCACGTGCCCCCCCAGATTTCTGCCAGGCAGTGGCTTAGCCACTGTGTTAGGATCGTTCACACTGAAACATGTGTAAGAAATTCCAATATTGTTATATTTTTCGCTTCCCATTATAGCGGGGCGCACGTGGCATGGGCGGCGCTGATTTTTCTTTTCGCTCACGGAAAGAACTTTTTATTTACCGCGTTGCTATCAACCAATGAGAATACATAAGCAAGCTGTACTTGCTCAACCCCAAACACAGATGCATGAAACATATAGGCTATGATTACTGTATATGCTATGTAGCCTAGCTACTACACATATAGATGTGGTAGAGGACATCTACTATGTAATGAGTAGCCTATGTATTTACATAGAATGCACTCGCCTCATGACATATCTTATTGCCAGCTGACCTCTCCAGCAGCCAGCCTACTAATAAGATTATCATTTTTCACGGATTGTGCAGCCAGCTTCATCAAGGGACGGTAACCAAGTCCATCCAGGTCTTGGAGATGGAGTGGTGGTAAATGTACAACCTGTTATTAATTGAATAACTAAAGAAATAAATCAGAATGAAAACAGTTCTGGACGCTGCTGAGAGAAAACCGGCAAAACTGTTTCAATTCCTGAGTTCGGTTACCTACTTGTTTTCATTCTGATTATTTGTTTAGGCTACAACGTGTCCGTCAGCGAATGTCAGTGCAGTGTGATACCAAAAAAAATGAGTGGTTGGATTTGCTGTCAATCAACCCAAGTTTTTTTGTTGGATCAGCTGTTTGTACATTTTTTTGTGTTTAAAGGCGCTGTAGTTATATAATGTAGTTAATGCAACTGTGTGCACAAGTCCCTCCTCCCCCGAACCTCCAGAAGATTAGGTACCATCGGCAGTCTTGCGTCAGTCAAAGAGTAATTACATTAGTCAGGATTTGTGAAATTAAATAAAATGGGTTGCTTTGCTTTGAACACCAAATGTGAAATAAACAAGATTTCCATTACACGAGAGTAGATGTTAAAACTTCATGCTGATTTGAACTCGGCTCTCGCCAAGATAAGCACCAACTAAGACGTAGCTTTACAGTAAACTAATGTGATCCATATGCGTCTCCATCCATTTACGTTTCCTTCCATATGATGATGTAGATATCCTTCTGTCTGGTGTTAATGGCTGAAGTGTAATGCTGGCTCCAGGGATCAGCTTATTTTGCCTCCCTGGCGCATCAGCACACACAACGGCTGCGATGCTGGCTCCGGGGATCAACCAAAGTGCGGCCTCCCCAGCGCATCAGCATGACAACCGTCTGGATTGAGCTAAGTAGGGTACATCTCTGGGGTTTTCAAGTGGGCACCTTCCATCCTCAGTGTTTCGTCGACTAGCCCACGACACCTCAAGAGGGCTCGACGGTGATTCTGGCGTCCCAGCATCACCCCCCTCCGTCCCCCACTCAACTCAGCCCAGCTTACTTACCTGTCCCCAGCCAGAATCTTTCCGTCTCAACCACAGCCAGTTGCTGCTCCTCTCTGCTGCTTCAGATAAGTTCTTCACTGTGCGACGCAACTCTTGGCCACTGAATCCGACGTCTCTGAGAAACCGGGTTGTAGAATGTGCCACAAATCCTCGACAACCCACTTCCACTGGGTAAACCCGAACTCTCCATCCTCGCTGTTCCGCTTCAGTGGCTAGTTGAGCATACCGCAGTTTCTTCCTCTCATACGCCTCATCTACAGCGTCCTCCCATGGCACTGTTAACTCTACCAGGTGAACAAGGCGTGCTGATCCAGACCACAAGACAATATCTGGTCGAAGGTTAGTGGTGGCAATCTCAGGTGGAAAAATAAGCCGTTGACCAACATCTGCCAGCATATTCCAGTCTCTAGCAGCTTCCAGTTGTCCTGGGCGAGGATTGGTTTTAACACCTTTTCTTGGTGGTTGCTCTCCTGGGCGGAGGAATGTTGTCTTTTGTGTGTAATGTTTTGATGGAACAGGTGGCAACTTATTGGTCATGTTACGCTTGTCTTCCAATGCTAAGGCCAAACATCGCAGCACCTGGTCATGGCGCCAAGTAAACCGTCCTTGGCTAAGAGCCACCTTACATCCTGTCAAAATGTGCCTTAATGTTGCAGGTGATGAACACAAAGGACATGAGGGATCCTCTCCTACCCATAGTTTTAGGTTCTGTGGTGATGGGAGAACATCATATGTTGACCTGATGAGGAAACTGATCCTGCTCTGTTCCATTGACCATAGGTCTTGCCAGCCAATCTTGCGTTGTTCCACATTCTCCCATCTCATCCATTCTCCCTGTTTGGCCTGGGAAATGGCCTTTATACACCTCATCCTCTCCTCCTGCTTTTGCACCTCGTTGACTACCAGCTTCCTTCTTTGAGCTGGGGCCGCCTTGTGCCATGTAGGAGGAGTTGAACTGAAACCAAGACCCCCTCTTCCATGCTGAACTTGCCCCATGATATCACCAATTCGAAGGGCAGCCTTTGCATCTTCCACAGCTTTCTTTGCCGCCCACTTTCTTCCAGTTTTCAACACAGGTGCTGCCTCCCTTACGCATTTATCGCGTGACTCTACTAATGTCATTTCCAGTCTGACCTTGGCGCACTTAAACTCCTCGGTTAGAGCAGAGACTGGTAGCTGCAGTATTCCTTTACCATAAAGTCCCACTCTGCTGAGGCAGCGTGGAACTCCCAACCATTTCCTGATGTATGAACTGATTAAAGCTTCCAGCTTCTCTACTGTTGTCAAAGAAACCTCGTACACAGTCAGTGGCCACAGCAACCTCGGCAGTAGACCAAACTGAAAGCACCAGAGTTTTAGTTTACCTGGTAGAGCGCAGCTGTCTATGCTCTTCAACCCTTCCACTGCTTGTTGTCTAACTTCTCCCACACGAACTGTGTCCTTTAGATCCCCGTCGTACCATCTCCCAAGACTCTTCACTGGCTTCTCAGACACTGTTGGTATTGCCTCACCATTAATGAAGAATGTTTTATCTACTACTTTGCCTTTAATTATAGAGATGCTCCTTGATTTAGTGGGCTTGAATTGCATTCGTGCCCATTCAATGTTATTGGTTAATTTGCCCAATAATCGATTAGTGCAGGCTACTGTTGTAGTCATGGTTGTCATGTCATCCATGTATGCTCGAATTGGTGGTAGTCGCATTCCAGAAGCCAAGCGCTCTCCTCCTACTACCCATTTTGATGCCCTAATGATTACTTCCATTGCCATGGTAAAAGCCAGTGGAGAAATGGTGCATCCTGCCATTATTCCAACCTCTAGGCATTGCCATGTAGTGCTGAATTCTGAAGTTGAAAAACTGAATTGCAAATCTCCAAAATAGGCTTTCACTAAATTTGTTATTGTCATCGGTACACTGAAAAAATCAAATGCTGCCCAAAGTAGTTCATGTGGCACTGAACCATATGCATTAGCCAAATCCAGGAATGTCACATGGAGCTCCTTCCTCTCCTTTTTAGCTGATTGAATTTGTTGCCAGATCACATTGATGTGTTCTAAGCAACCTGGGAAACCTGGAATGCCCGCTTTTTGTATTGAAGTGTCAATGAAGCAGTTCTTTAATAGGTAAGCTGACAATCTCTGAGCAATAATGCTGAAGAAAATCTTGCCTTCTACGTTTAATAGGGAAATGGGACGAAACTGACTGATGCTTGTAGAATCTTTTTCTTTAGGTATAAAGACTCCACCTGCTCGGCGCCATGCTCTTGGTACAACCTGTTTTTCCCATGCCACTTTCATCAATTTCCACAGAATTCGTAGAACTCCTGAAGCACTCTTGTACACTCTGTACGGAACTCCATTAGGCCCTGGAGATGATGAAGCCCTTGCTTTTTTCACAGCTTGCTCTATTTCTTTCCACTTAGGTGCACAGTCCTCCATTTGGTATTCTGGTGGATTGATAGGTGGGATGTCTGACGGAATTGACATAGGCTCCTGCCTTTTTGAATCTGTATGTGTTTCCTCCAAATATCTCTCCAGCTCAACCTTAGATGCTTTTAGTGTGCCATTCTTCTCACTGGTGAATAACTTCTTTACAAATTTGAATGGGTCTTTATAAAAATTAGCTCTCGCACGCTCCTTCTTTTTGTAGCGTTTCCGTAGGCGCTCAGCTCTGCGCAATGTTGCAAGCTTATCTTTTATGACCCTTTGTAAGAGATTGAGTCCCTCCTTCTGACTTTGTTCTGCTCTTCTCCATTGGTTCCTCAGCTGTCTCCTTTCTCTAACTAAGCGTTCAATCTCCTGCTGCCGTCTAGACTTTCCAGGAATAGTTTGTACTTTTTCCTTCCTTTTTTCAACTCCAAACCTCTCACTTCCATATGCGTAGATGATGTCCCCAAATTTATCCAGCTTCTTTTCAACTGTTCCACTTAATCTTTCCAATGCAACGCAGAGATCTGTGTTTACTGTGTCCCATGCAGTTTTCTCACAAGCTCTTGGCCATTTAACTCCAGGCTTGTGCCCGTTGAGGTTCTTTTCTTTCTTATGCTGGTTTGTCTGACCAGGTTCACAAGGATCATTAGGTTCATCACTAACTGTGTCCATGCAAGTCCTCCTCACATCTATGACAGGGGTGCTGATATCCTGCGAACTGTGGTTTGCTTCCTGTCGCTGGATTTCATTCGACTGACTTGACTGACTTCGTAAGAAGTACTGATCAATGCGAGGCCCTTGTCCCTTCTCCCTCAAGCATTTCATTCTCCCTTGATGAATCTTCAAACCCCTGACCGTTGTCGCCTTGCTCCAGCCGCAGACACAAACCTGGAGTTCCATGTCTTTGTTAACTGCAGATCTTGAACTAGTCTTTTGTGAAGTACTCTCCATACTCATATCCGTTTCCGTTCCTAAGTCGTTAACCGTGTTGTCCAACGTTGAGTCATCTTCCGCCCCCGCTCTCGCAGACTCTAGGGGTATTTTTCTCTTTAATTTCTTAGAAGCCTTGGGCGGGTGTCTCCAGCATCCTGTAAACACAGAGCTGGATACTGCCGACAAGGGTAGCTAACCCTTACCAGCCCCAATGGGGTCTCTTTCCTCCTGTCAGCTGTCTCTCCAGGCTGTCACAAGGTCTTTCCCTTGTTGCCAGCTGCACTATTCACAGCAGTCACTGGACGTATCCAGATCTTCATGATTTCCATTACACGAGAGTAGATGTTAAAACTTCATGCTGATTTGAACTCGGCTCTCGCCAAGATAAGCACCAACTAAGACGTAGCTTTACAGTAAACTAATGTGATCCATATGCGTCTCCATCCATTTACGTTTCCTTCCATATGATGATGTAGATATCCTTCTGTCTGGTGTTAATGGCTGAAGTGTAATGCTGGCTCCAGGGATCAGCTTATTTTGCCTCCCTGGCGCATCAGCACACACAACGGCTGCGATGCTGGCTCCGGGGATCAACCAAAGTGCGGCCTCCCCAGCGCATCAGCATGACAACCGTCTGGATTGAGCTAAGTAGGGTACATCTCTGGGGTTTTCAAGTGGGCACCTTCCATCCTCAGTGTTTCGCCGACTAGCCATAAGTACGAATGAAATTATATATAGTTACTTATTATCATAATGTGAATTTGAAATCTGATGCGCATGTTAAAAGTTCAAGTCCTTTGCTTCGTATTTCCTTTTTTGTTTTTAAACGGAAGTGTTCTGAACTGAATCTCTCTTTTTAACTATTTTGCACAACAGTGTATTTGGTTATTGGATCTTCTTTTTTTAAAAAAAAGTTCTTTATTTTTCGACAATAAAACGTCAATGCACTAATAAGAAATCAGGTTGCCAATTTCACCACTGTGACTATTCACCTTAAAAAAGTTACCATTGCCACCCTCTCCCGAAAAAAAATCCTGTCTACGCCACTGTTGCCAGGGTTTATTATTTAAAAATGCGCAGTTTATTTCAAACTTTCAAAACATAATAACATAACAAAGAGTGTCTAAGACCCTTCACCGTTATATTTGTTCTCGTGTGAGACTTTCACTTTTTCAGTCAGCGAAAATATGTGCTAAAACGGAGTGAATTTGAGCCCTGTTAAAATGGCAAAAAGACAGCTACGTTTGGAGTTTTTCTACAACAAAAAAGCTAAACCTCCAACGCCAGAGACATCAACAGAAACCGAACCTGACTCTTCTGTAGTTCAGAATGTTACGAACAGCACATATATGTATTTGCATGCCCCGGTAGCTAAATGCTTAGTTACGGCTCTGGGCAAAACCAAAGCCCATGGCCAGTATACAATATTTTTCTGTATGCATTATTTTCTGTTGAGCACTACTGACACCGTTGAAACGGTGAGTCTTAGGTCGCCTGCGGATACATTAATCCAATCAATGCGTCTGAACCTAGTGTGTAATCCCAAGGTAACTGCTCACTGTTAACACGTTTTAAGACGTTAATTCACGTTTTTATTAATACAGTGTCCCCTTCAGACATGTTAAAGGAGAGATTCGGAAATAACATTCAAAACTATGTGCGAGTAAATACAATCCTAACTCTTAACATCAAAAAAAAAAAAGAAAAAAGAAAAAAAATAACAATACTATATATATATATATATATATATATATATATATATATATATATATATATATATATATATATATATATATATATATATATATAATTGCATGCCCCGGTAGCTACAATATGGAGTCTTTCCATCCACCTCCGGTTGCTTCATTCCGGAGGTGCATGCAATTATATATATATATATATATATATATATATATATATATTTGGATGCCCCGGTAGCTAAATGCTTAGTTACGGCGCTGGGCAAAACCAAAGCCCATGGCCAGTATACAATATTTTTCTGTATGCATTATTTTCTGTTGAGCACTACTGACACAGTTGAAACGGTGAGTCTTAGGTCGCCTGCGGATACATTAGTCCAATCAATGCGTCTGAACCTGGTGTGTAATCCCAAGGTAACTGCTCACTGTTAACACGTTTTAATACGTTAATTCACGTTTAAGTAATACAGTGTCCCCTTCAGACATGTTAATGGAGAGATTCGGAAATAACATTCAAAACTACACTCTAAAAAGTAAGGGTTCTTTGAGGGTTCCTCAGGGAACCTTAGGGTTCTATTGCAAGTTTTTTTTCACAGTAAGGGTTCGTTTGGGAACCTCTGGTTGCTGTGTCTAATATAATATTGCAAAGGGTTCATCTTAGAACTCTTTATATCAATACATTGTAAATTGTGCTCTACAATATTGATGTGCAAATCGCAATTTTTAATACACAATACATGATGAGAGAAAAAGTCTGTCATAAAAAGGTAAACACCATAAATGGTTATAATTGTGTACACGGTATTGAGAGGAAATCAAAGGGCAGATAATATTTTGCCAAATATTTAAATAGAATTTATAATAGTATATGTATGTATAACATGTGTATTGTAGTTTAATGTTAGCCTTTAGGCGTAATTCGGGGGATGTCGTAGAGGGCGCTCTCCCGCTTTGCGCTCCTTTTTTCTTCTTATCCTATTTCCTTTTCTTTAGCCTATCTTACCTTCCCTCCGTGGCATCCTGCCCGGTAGCGTCCGCGATCTCTTCCGGGTGGAAGCTGATCCCAGTTCAGCCTCATTTAGTATTTCCAGCCAATCGCACAATGCAGCGCTCGCCTCGTCAATTATTAGGGCATGGCCAGCACTGCTCCACATATGTGTTATTGGCTGCCCCTCCTGTCTATCTCACTCTCTTTTTCTACTTTAACCCAGCACTATTTCCGCTTCCTTGTCTGTGTTTGTTTTTTGTTCCTCCTCCTCCCCACCTCTGCTCCTTTCCATATCGCACTGTCCGCACAGGGCTCCCTCAGGGGGGGAAGTGAGT
This sequence comes from Acipenser ruthenus, assembly GCF_902713425.1. Classification (NCBI taxonomy): domain Eukaryota; kingdom Metazoa; phylum Chordata; class Actinopteri; order Acipenseriformes; family Acipenseridae; genus Acipenser; species Acipenser ruthenus. The sequence goes on along the minus strand of NC_081190.1, from coordinate 72,589,365 downwards.
CTCACTCCCCCGGCTGTCCGGGTCGGCCTCTCGTCTCAACCACTGCCGCCCGGCTGTTCCTCGCCGGCCTGAGGGGACCCCCGGCCACATCCTATTCTTCTGCTGCTTATGCGCTAAGCCTTCCAGGCCTCAACCTTGCTGTCCCATCTCCTCTCTTCTATTTCAAGTCCAGGACCATTTCAGCCCCCTCATGCAGTAGGCCGTGCCTCCACCTGCCGAGCGGGCCCCAACCGAGGGGGGGGGGGGGGGGGTTCTCTGTTTTCGTCTCTCCTAAACGGACCCGAGACACTTTTTCCTAAGCTCTCCACGCCGCCCAGCTGCCAGCTTAGCTGCCTGAGGATGCTGCACTGAGTTGCGAAGGATCTGTCCTTTTGTCCTGTTCGTCCCCTTCCTGTCTCTTGCTCCACTAAACGCCCAGCAGCCAGAGGATGCTGCCTGACCCGTCGGGAGCGAGAGTCAGTTTGTTGTATGTTATATGTCTAAACTTTGCTCTCTCTCTCACTTTTACGTCACCCAGCAGTCGGAGGATGCTGTCTGACCCGGCGGAAAGTGTTTATATCTAATCCTTTGCTCTTCTCATGTCTCCCTCTCTACGTTGCCCAGCAGCCAGAGGATGCTGCCTGACCCGACGAGAAGGGAAAACTCCCCTGCACAACACAATACAACATAAATAAATAAATAAATAAATAAATACATCAATACATTATAAATACTGTACCTCTAATCAATCTGATCACTTTAGAGGAGGGGCAGTTTCAGTTGCCAACAAACAGCATATATCTTAAAGTGCAAAGGAAAAAAGTGAGTGATCCACAAATGTTTTCGGGAGTACTGTAAGCTTCAGGAAAAACAAAACACAATTTCAAGCCGTCCTTTTAAATAACAGACAAATATTCTTTCATGAAAAAAAGGTTTTTTTTCCAAAACTATTTTACATAACTTTCTACTGTCAATTCAACTGCTGTAGAGAAACATATATATATATATATATATATATATATATATATATATATATATATATATATATATATATATATATATATTAATTGGCTCACATAGCAGACTTTATTGACCATGTTGTTTGGTCAAGATGCATTATGCTGTATGATATTAAACAGCTGATCCATTTGCTTGACTGGGCAAGGTGAGTATGGGCACATGTTCATACAATCCTTTGGCTCTAAGTCTGGGCAAGGTGGGGCTTGTTTTATCATGTCAAGCATGTGATCATTTTGCCTAGACATGGTCCATCTTACCAGTTTAATGTTACCAGGGGCTTAGCTAGGAATAGATTTTTACTGAGGCAAAAATCAAATTTTTGTCTAAAAAAACCCCAAAACCCTGTGCATATCCTGTTCATGTTACGAAGGTGAAATTTATCATATTTTAAAGCCCGGAGACTATTAATGCAAACTGCAAAGCGATACAACATATTCCTAAAATTACCCTATTCACACTGTTAGAAATATGTGATATTAAAAGGACAAGAAGAATAGAAGTTATAGATATGAACACGTAGATGGGTTTATACCTTCATTGAGAGACATGCGTTTGGTTCACTGCTATTGAAGTTAATGCTGACACTGATGACACTGATGCTACAACTGGAGCTGGTAAGACTGGTGCTGCTACTTCCAAATATTTAACTAGAATTTATAATAGTATATGTATGTATAACATGTGTATTGTAGTTTATTTCCATTTGTATCCATCTTGAAAAGAACCTTTAATTGGATAAATATGTAGGAGACACCCATACGACCTTCAACACAATAATAAAACCTCAGGGCAAGATCCCCCTGCACAACACAATACAACATAAATAAATAAATAAATAAATAAATAAATAAATGCATTATGCTATCGCTGGCAAAAGGCTGTTTGAAATTTTTTAACTACTAAAAGTAGAAAAAGCGCGGTCGACGAAGAAATGCCCCAGCAACAGCGGTTGCCCTCTCAACCAATCAGCTGCCATCGCAACCCACAGCGAGAGGCAGGTGTTCAACGTTTCTTCACAGGCGGGAGAGCTTTCTTCACTGAGAGGTGAGTAAAACCTTTTAATAACGCTAATTATCTTTATTTGTGTGAATGAATGAAAAAAAATATAAACTAAAGACGTACAGACAGCTCTACAACATCCACGAGTAAAATAAAAAAAGGTTATTTTGCTTTTGTTAATGATGCGGGTCAATGATAGAATTTCTGAGGTAATTTTTTTAATTTTTTTTTTTTACTAAACTTGATGACGATAATCAATTGGGCTGAACTGAGAGAGGAAAAGGGTAATACTTATGATACTTCTGGGAACTTTCTGACGTAAAATGTTTCATTAAGTCTATTGTTTAATGACGATTTCTAGGATACATGAGTATTAAGTATGAGGTAAACATAAGATTTGCTTCACTGCTACGATTTCTCGGGCGGTTCTGGTACGAAAATAATAAAACACAAATTACTATCTTTTTCTCTTGATTAAATGAGACTTTTTTATCGACGTTCTTTTAAAACCATGGTGTTTAATATAATTTGTCACTCGTGCAAACTGAAAACAATTTTATTTTAGTACTACTGTAAAAAATAAAAAAACAACTTTAAAATACAGTACTGAATAATAATTCCTGGTAATTGTGTGACAAAGCATTAAGTATTGTAGTTTACGGTGTCAATATATGACAGCGTCTGAAATGGTGCGCATCACTTGAACAGTTGAGTAAGCGTTCTTTCGCGGGCTAGGATGTAGGCTACACCGCCTTGCAGGTCCAGTGTGCCTAACAACAGAACATTAACATAACATTAAACACCAAATCCCAAATCACAAAGCGCACACACACACACACACACACACACAGTCCAGTGGCCACGCCTTCCTGCTCGCACACAACATTATAAACATAAACATTTGGCTGCCGAGAAAAGCTTAGCTATTTTTCTGTTCGTATGTCACCAGGCATGTAGACAAAGACGTAAACACACAAACAGATTTAATAAGAAAAAGAGGCACTACATATTATTTCTAACAGGGTTTTTCAATTACATGATAGAAAAAAATCAATGTAATTCTGCATATGAAGTTAATTTGATGCATTGGTATTGGGAGACACAAGTACTGTACCTCTAATCAATCTGATCACTTTAGAGGAGGGGCAGTTTCAGTTGCCAACAAACAGCATATATCTTAAAGTGCAAAGGAAAAAAGTGAGTGATCCACAAATGTTTTCGGGAGTACTGTAAGCTTCAGGAAAAACTAAACACAATTTCAAGCTGTCCTTTTAACTAACAGACAAATATTCTTTAAAAAACTATTTTACATAACTTTCTACTGTCAATTCAACTGCTGTAGAGAAACATATATATATATATATATATATATATATATATATATATATATATATATTAATTGGCTCACATAGCAGACTTTATTGACCATGTTGTTTGGTCAAGATGCATTATGCTGTATGATATTAAACAGCTGATCCTTTTGCTTGACTGGGCAAGGTGAGTATGGGCACATGTTCATACAATCCTTTGGCTCTAAGTCTGGGCAAGGTGGGGCTTGTTTTATCATGTCAAGCATGTGATCATTTTGCCTAGACATGGTCCATCTTACCAGTTTAATGTTACCAGGGGCTTAGCTAGGAATAGATTTTTACTGAGGCAAAAATCAAATTTTTGTCTAAAAAAAAAAACAAAACCCTGTGCATATCCTGTTCATGTTACGAAGGTGAAATATATCATATTTTAAAGCCTGGAGACTATTAATGCAAACTGCAAAGCGATACAACAAATTCCTAAAATTACCCTATTCACACTGTTAGAAATATGTGATATTAAAAGGACAAGAAGAATAGAAGTTATAGATATGAACACGTAGATGGGTTTATACCTTCATTGAGAGACATGCGTTTGGTTCACTGCTATTGAAGTTAATGCTGACACTGATGACACTGATGCTACAACTGGAGCTGGTAAGACTGGTGCTGCTACTTCTGGAACTGATGCTGACACTGGTGCTGCTACTGCTGGAACTGGTAAGACTGGTGCTCCTACTGCTGGAACTGGTAAGACTGGTGCTGCTACTGCTGGAACTGGCAGGACTGGTGCTGCTACTGCTGGGACTGGTAAGACTGGTGCTCCTACTGCTGGAACTGGTAAGACTGGTGCTGCTACTGCTGGAACTGGTAAGACTGGTGCTGCTACTGCTGGAACTGGTAAGACTGGTGCTGCTGGGACTGGTAAGTGGTTCTGCTACTGCTGGGACTGGTAAGACTGGTGCTGCTACTGCCGAAACTGGTAAGACTGGTGCTGCTGGGACTGGTAAGACTGGTGCTGCTACTGCTGGAACTGGTAAGACTGGTGCTGCCACTGCTGGGACTGGTAAGACTGGTGCTGAAACTGGTAAGACCGGTGCTGCTACTTCTGGAACTGATGCTGACACTGGTGCTGCTACTGCTGGAACTGGTAAGACTGGTGCTCCTACTGCTGGAACTGGTAAGACTGGTGCTGCTACTGCTGGAACTGGCAGGACTGGTGCTGCTACTGCTGGGACTGGTAAGACTGGTGCTCCTACTGCTGGAACTGGTAAGACTGGTGCTGCTACTGCTGGAACTGGTAAGACTGGTGCTGCTACTGCTGGAACTGGTAAGACTGGTGCTGCTGGGACTGGTAAGTGGTTCTGCTACTGCTGGGACTGGTAAGACTGGTGCTGCTACTGCCGAAACTGGTAAGACTGGTGCTGCTGGGACTGGTAAGACTGGTGCTGCTACTGCTGGGACTGGTAAGAGTGGTGCTTCTACTGCTGGAACTGGTAAGACTGGTGCTGCCACTGCTGGGACTGGTAAGACTGGTGCTGAAACTGGTAAGACCGGTGCTGACACTGCTGGGACTGGTAAGATTGCTGATACTAATGCTAAGACTGATCGGACTGCTGAGACTGTATGATGCCACAATTAAAAACTGATTTAGAAGACTTTACTTTAAATCAGGGTTTGCTAATCCTCCTATGGCCTGATCTATCGAAACGCTGTAACACTTCCTCCTGGGACATGTCCGCACATATTAGCAGGGCAAGGCCATTCAGTCTATTTTTACCCATACTGCTGCGAGACCAATCAAACATATCGAAACAATGCACTCAGTTAAACTCTTTGTCATCATGAACAGAGACCGTAAGAATCTGTTTGCTGCGGAAAACACGTACTGTCTATATGCTGTCAGAGAATATTTGTTTTTACACTTGGGGCGGGGCAAAAAACATGCAAGGATTTTTTTGTTTGTTTGTTTGAGAACCAAACTAATACACTTATCATATATCATCATGAACAAAGACAATGTTGCTTTAAATGTACATAAATCTACTTTAAACTGCTTCTGGTGTACAGAGGTCAAGGTTGAACGTGGCGCACTGTCCGTGTCTCATTCATGCTGGAACGTAGCTGCAGTTTACTTCAGTATCCAGTGCGTGGTTACCACTGAACAAGCTGTTTAAAGATGCTGAAAATGATTAATAAATAAATAAATAAGTAAATAAATAAATCACCTGTATTAAAAACTTTGGATTTTTGTCTCTAACGAAAACATTTGGAATATATATATATATATATATTTTTTGAACTGCTGTTGCCAAACAGTGAATTTATAAATAGAATTACCTCCAATTCTTCTAGCCCATGGCATCAAATACAATACATGAAAAGTATTAAAAACTAACAGCTATAAATTATTACATCAGGGGAGAGGGATGGTGTTGAAATTGAAGAATTAAGGGAATGGGAATATGCAAATAAAGATGATCACAATATAACGTAAGATGCTGCGTCAGCATTTTATTTTTAAAATACAGTGTAAGTGATTTATTTTTCTGTTTTTTATTTTTTTATTTTTTATTTTTTAAGGACCCTACAACTCCCACACCTGTCATTATCTGGGGAAACCCCTTCCATCTTGATACAAAAATTGGTCTGAGAATGAATGGACAACATTTACTTGCTGAGGAGGCTGTGTGGTCCAGTGGTTAAAGAAAAGGGTTCGTAACCAGGAAGTCCACGGTTCAAATCCCACCTCGGCAAACTGACTCATTGTGTGACCTTGAGCAAGCCACTTAACCTCCTTGTGCTCCGTCTTTCGGGTGAGACATAATTGTAAGTGACTCTGCAGCTGATGCATAGTTCACACTCCCTAGTCTCTGTAAGCCTTGGATAAAGGTGTCTGCTAAATAAACAAATAATAATAACCTGAGGCCCTCACCCAGAGATTTGGGCTTCTTTTTTCCTTGTATTTTGTGTACAATATCAAATACCCACAGAGAAAAAACAGCCTAATATTATATTGAGAAATGTATTTTGGGTACTCCAAAAAGATCAGAAAACTCCACCTAGTATAGTGGGAATAGTAAACTTTCTTTTGTCAGGCGCCAGGTCGGGAAAGCAATAAGGGTGTTGGTTCTGCTATAATAACCACAGGCTCAGGGATTACTATTTTTTTTTTTTTTCTTTTGAGCAGACACCCTTACCCAGGGCAACTTACAGTTGTATACAGCTATGCTGATGATAACCACCTGTTATCTGTCCCTAAAGCAAGGACATTCTTCTGCCTGGGTGTTATTAGCTACTTGCCTTACAGACATCAAGCATTGGATGTCACAGAATCTCCTTATGTTGAATTGAGATAAAACAGAGGTTATGCTAGTGGGCTCACAGAACCAACTAAAAGGAAATGTAGGATTACATGAGCACGACCCTTGCAGTCTCTCATCAAAATTTAAAGTCGAAATTAAGAGTTTGAGGGTAATCTTTGAGTCTGATCTATCATTTTAGACTCATACTAGGGAAGTTACTAAAGTATATTTTTACCATTTGAGAAATATAGCCAAACTTAGACCAACTCCCCAATAATGTTGTTGAAGCTGACATCCTGGGATTCTTCAAGAAGCTGCTTGATGAGATTCTGGGATCAATAAGCTACTAACAACAAACAGAAATAAGAAATAAATAATAAAATAAACAACCTTCTTATGTTCTAATTATTTCTGTGTCTGATGCCGAGAGAATAATACATGTCTTTGTTTCATCTAGAATTGATTATTGTAATGTACTTTTTTAAATGGTGATTTTGCTGTTAACTTATAAGGCCCTGAATGGATTAGCGCCTCATTATTTACAGGAGTTACTGACACCGTATCTTCCAAACCACACTCTGAAATCACAGGATGTGGGGCTGCTGGTTATTCCTAGGGTCAACAAAACAACACGGGAGGCAGGGCTTTTTTCTGGAATGCTCAGCCTTCGTTTATCAGGAAATCTGGGTCCATTACAGTTTTCAAGTCAAGACTAAAAACACACTTTTATAAAATGGCTCGCTTATCTTAGTGGGTTTTAATGTAACTTTAAAATTGGTGCTTTTGTATTGTGTATACTGTTTAAATCTGTATTTAAATGGGCTGAGTGTAGCAGTTATATGTGTGACCTGCTATACAAACGGATTGTGATTTTTTTCCTGCTATGTACTATACAGTGCTTTGCGATACTTTTGTATAAAAAGCGCTATATAAATGCAATAAATAAATAAATAAATAAAAATAAATGTGTTAATATTTTTTATAATACTTGTTTTATAAAATACTTGTGACTAAAGTTATGTTTTTGCTTGTTTTGTTTGTAATTAAATTAATTACATTATGGATAATATATTATGATTAGTTATAATTAATATATTTATATATCTACCTGTCAAGAAATGTTGTCAGCCTTTCACTTATTTGTGTATTTGTTATTCTAAGGGTAATCAAACATATACAGACTGTTTTATTTGTATGCATTTATGTGTTATAATTAAAAGTATAACTCCTATACTGTATTTATTTATTTTATTGCTCTACCCGTAATAAAGGGTTTCTATAAAAAGCATTTCTTTGTTTTTATTGATATTGCAAACCAGTAATTCCTAGCATGTTATTTAACCAGACAAATTATGCAGACACGCATATATATATATATATATATATATATATATATATATATATATATATATATATATATATATATATATATAATATTATGCATGTAAGTTTGTAAATAAACATAAAAGGTTCCAAGTAGAACCTTGAGGTTCTTAAAAGATCCTTATTTGTAAGGTTCCTCATGGAACCCTAGTAAAAAGGTTCTTCGAAGCACCTTAAAAGCTTCCTCCACAGTATCAACCACAGATTTAGAGTGTATGCGCGAGTAAATACCATCCTAACTATTAAGGGAATGGGAATATGCCTCTCCATCATATATATATATATATATATATATATATATATATATATATATATATATAATTGCATGCCCCGGTATCTACGATATGGAGACTTGCATGCCCCGGTAGCTGCAATATTGAGTCTTTCCATCCACCTCCGGTTGCTTCATTCCGGAGGTCCATGCAATTTATATATATATATATATATATATATATATATATATATATATATATATATATATATATATATGATTTCCATTACACAAGAGTAGATGTTAAAACTTCATGCTGATTTGAACTCGGCTCTCGCCAAGATAAGCACCAACTAAGACGTAGCTTTACAGTAAACTAATGTGATCCATATGTGTCTCCATCCATTTACGTTTCCTTCTGTCTGGTGTTAATGGCTGAAGTGTAATGCTGGCTCCAGGGATCAGCTTATTTTGCCTCCCTGGCGCATCAGCACACACGACGGCTGCGATGCTTGCTCCGGGGATCAACCAAAGTGCGGCCTCCCCAGCGCATCAGCATGACAACCGTCTGGATTGAGCTAAGTAGGGTACATCTCTGGGGTTTTCAAGTGGGCACCTTCCATCCTCAGTGTTTCGCCGACTAGCCCACGACACTTCAAGAGGGCTCGACGGTGATTCTGGCGTCCCAGCATGACCCCCCTCCGTCCCCCACTCAACTCAGCCCAGCTTACTTAACTGTACATCAGCATTTCTTTCTTTCTATTGTGCTTGGGATCCCCAGCCAGAATCTTTCCGTCTCAACCACAGCCAGTTGCTGCTCCTCTCTGCTGCTTCAGATAAGTTCTTCACTGTGCGATGCAACTCTTCGCCGCTGAATCCGACGTCTCTGAGAAACCGGGTTGTAGAGTGTGCCACAAATATATATATTTGCATGCCCCGGTAGCTAAATGCTTAGTTACGGCGCTTGGCAAAACCAAAGCCCATGGCCAGTATACAATATTTTTCTGTATGCATTATTTTCTGTTGAGCACTACTGACACCGTTGAAACGGTGAGTCTTAGGTCGCCTGCGGATATATTAGTCCAATCAATGCGTCTGAACCTGGTGTGTAATCCCAAGGTAACTGCTCACTTTTAACACGTTTTAATACGTTAATTCACGTTTTAAGTAATACAGTGTCCCCTTCAGACATGTTAAAGGAGAAATTCGGAAATAACATACAAAACTATGCGCGAGTAAATACCATCCTAACTCCTAACATCCAAAAAAAAAAAAAAAGAAAAAAAAATAACAATAATATATATATATATAGAGAGAGAGTCAGTGTCGAGAAACTCGGGATACTGGCCGCAGACACTAAATACTTGGCACGGAGGGGGTATCCTGGTTTACCTCCGGCTGTACAAGAAGACCTGGCGATGGAGGCGTTCATCCGTGGCTTGACGCCCACCGCGCTCTGACAACAGGTTCGGCTCGTTGCCCCAACCTCCCTAGAGCAGGCTTTAACCCATGCCCTAAGGATTGAGGCCGTGCTTGAGGAGGGCGAGAGAGTCCGGATCCCCAAAGTCTGCACGGTCAGAGGAAAGGAAGATAGCGATGGAGACGAGGATACCGCCGCTGTCAGGCAGACCACTCCTGTAAGGCGCTGCTGGAACTGCGGAAGCCCGGGTCACCTGCATGCACAAGTACCATCTGAAGAAGAGACGTCATGGGCGGGAAACGAAAAAGGAGCGGCGTAAACGGGGGACCGCAGCTCCTTCACCTTCCTTCCCCCACCCATAGAGACAAAGAGAACGACGCGTGGCAATGGTGGGCCGTGTTGGCCGGGGCAACAGTCTGCATGCACCCTGCCTCTTAAATGGGGTGCAGTGCAAGTCCTTGGTCGACACAGGCTCCACCATCTCCATCCTGCAGCCCGGGGTCCTCCCCAGAGAAAGTGACGGATGGCTGGAAGGCTGGACGCCCACCACGGTTCGCCTCCGCACTGTCACCGGCCAGGTCGCGTCCATGCTGGGACGACGGCATCTGGAGATCCAGCTCGGAGACTGCACGATCCAACACGAATTCTGGCTGGCGGAGATACAGGATCGCTGCATTCTGGGCCTGGACCTCCTGAACAAAGTAGGAGCTACCATCGACTTGGCTGAGGGAACCTTGTGCCTTGGCCAGAGCCAACTGCGCCTGATTCCGGGTCGGGAGAAGGAAGGGGAGCAACGCCGCACCAGAACCACCGTGCGGCATAGCCAGATGAGGGAGGTTCGTCGGACGCAGGGGGGCAGGACCCGGCCTCTCCCAGAAGCAGAGGACAGGACATCGGCGACGGAGTTTGCAAGGGCTTCAACTGTCTCCGCCCCCTCTCCTGCAGAACTTTCACCGCCCCCTGCAACCACAACCGGTGGAACACAGGACTGCAGGATAACTGATGCGGTGAAAGCGCTGTGGCAGAGGAGTAAGGAGGGTCTATCTCAGGGCCAGCGGGACCAGTTATGGGAACTATTAAGGGGGTACTTGGACATTTTTGCTGCAAACATAGAGGACTGTGGGCGGACTGGATTAGTTCAGCACAGCATTAACACGGGAGACGCGGCTCCGATCCGGGAGCGGCCACGGCGGCTACCCTTGGCAAAGCGGGAAGCGGCCGAGGGCATGATTCTGGAAATGGCCACTGCCGGGGTAATTGAACCATCGGCTAGCCCCTGGGCCGCGCCAGCCCTGCTAGTAAAAAAAAAGACGGGTCACTGCGGTTCTGTGTGGATTATCGCAAACTGAATGCAGTGACACACAAGGACTCGTACCCCCTCCCCAGAATCGATGAAGCTCTGGACTACATCACAGGCTCCCGCTGGTTCAGCTCCCTCGACCTGCGCAGCGGATACTGGCAGGTTGAGCTGGCCCCTGAGGCATGACAGAAAACTGCATTCTCCATTGGCCAGGGTATGTGGCAGTTTTCAGTGATGCCCTTTGGACTGTGCAATGCCCCAGCAACGTTCGAGCGCCTGATGGAGCGGGTGCTCACCGGAGTTCCACGGACCCATTGTGTTGTATACCTGGATGACTTACTGGTGCACGCCACCACCTTTTCGGCGGCACTGCAGAACTTGCGGACTGTGTTCGAGCGCATCCGTGGAGCTGGCTTAAAACTCCACCCTGGGAAGTGCAACCTGCTGAGAAGAGAAACACACTTCCTCGGACATGTTGTCGGGGCAGACGGCATTGCCACAGACCCTGCTAAAGTGACTGCTGTAAAGGACTGGCCGGTCCCCAGGACTGTGACAGAGGTGCGTAGCTTTCTGGGCCTGGTGTCTTATTACCACCGCTTTGTGAAGGACTTTGCTCAGATCGCCAGGCCCCTGCACCTCCTGACTGAGAAAGGGGGCTGGTTCAGCTGGGACACCGACTGCGCAGCTGCCTTTGGGGAATTGCGAGAGGCCCTTGTGAAGGCCCCAGTCTTGGCGTTCCCTGACCCCCAAAAACCGTTCATCCTGGACATGGACGCGAGCGATGTGGGGATCGGAGCAGTGCTAGCCCAGGAAGGCTCGGACGGAGAACAAGTGGTCGCGTACTACAGCCAAGCTCTTAGTAAAACAGAGCGGAACTCACTGTTGGCTGTAGTACGGGCCGTGCACCACTTTCGTCCCTATCTCTACGGGTGAAGATTCAAGCTGCGCACGGATCACGCCTCCCTGCGGTGGCTGCTCAACTTCCGCGAGCCCGAAGGACAGGTGGCTCGCTGGATAGAGACACTGCAAGGGTATGCCTACACAATAATGCAGATGCCCTGTCCCGTCGCCCCTGCTTCTCTGAGGACTGTAAGCACTGCCATCGGATGGAGGAGCGAGTAAGTGCTGCCACTGTAGCTGTGGAGACCCCCCTTGAGTTGCCAGCGGGGGAGATCCAGCGTCAGCAGGGTCTGGACGCTGAGCTGGCACCGCTGATCCGCTGGTTATCGGCGGGTCAGCGCCCAGCCAGACGTGCGGTGTCAGCCCTCTCCCCGGAGGTAAAAGTGCTGTTGGCGCAATGGGAATGTTTGAGCCTCCGGGAAAGTGTGCTGTACCGTTTCTGGACAGACCCTGCGACAGGGCGCAAGCCGCTACAAGTGGTGGTTCCTCAAGCTCTCCGAGAGACCGTCCTGCGAGCCGTGCATGGCGGACCAGCCACTGGACACTTCGGCGTTGCCAAGACCTTGGGTCGGCTTCGGGAGCGGTTCTACTGGGGACGGTGCCGACGTGATGTGGAGACTTATGTGCGACGCTGTGACCAGTGCACCGCCCGGAAGGGCCCCTTGGACCGCTCTCATGCCCCGCTCCAGCAGTACCAGGTGGGGGCACCATTAGAGCGCGTCAGTGTGGACATCTTAGGGCCGTTTCCACGGACGGAGGGGGGCAACCGGTACGTCCTGGTGGCCATGGATTACTTTACTAAATGGCCCGAGGCGTACGCAGTCCCCGATCAGAGCGTGACTACCTGCGCGGAGGCACTGCTGGAAGGCATGTTCTGCCGGTTTGGGGTTCCCGAGGAGCTACACAGTGACCAGGGGTGTAACTTTGAAGCGCAGGTGTTTGGTGAGGTGTGCAGGCGGCTAGGTATTAAGAAAACTAGGACGACCCCACTACACCCACAGAGCGATGGATTGGTGGAGCGGTTTAACCGCACCCTTGCCACCCAGCTGACCATGTGGACCTCCCAGCACCAGCGTGACTGGGATCAATGCTTGCCCTTGGTCCTAATGGCCTACCGGACTGCAGTGCATGAATCTACAGGGTGCACGCCAGCGGCTCTTATGTTTGGGAGAGAGCTCCGCACCCCAGTGGACCTTGTGTTTGGCCGGCCACCTCAGCTCCACACTCCGGAACCTACCGGCCCGGAATACCTCCAGCAGCTACAGGACCGATTGGACACTGCCCATGCTTACGCTCGGAAGCACCTCACCTCAGCTGGCCAGCGTCAGAAACGGGCATACGATACTCACTGCAAGGGCCGGGGATTTCAAGCTGGGCAGCAGGTCTGGGTTCACTGCCCTCGGCGAAGAAAGGGACTCTGCCCCAAGCTGGCCAGTAACTGGGAGGGCCCCTGTGTTGTTCTGGAGAGGCTCTCCGAGGTGACTTATCGAGTGCGGCTGCGGACCCGTAGCCGGGCGGTTGTGCTCCACCAAGACCGCTTGGCCCCCTACCGCCCCGGAACAAACTCGGTTGTCCCTGCAGCCAGCCCGGAGGCCAGCTCCCAGGACAGGGAAAGCGCTTCCCCCTTGCAACCACCGAATAGTTCACCAGCTGGTGGCCCAGGTAGGAGCATTCCGGCTCCAGCTGACTCCCAGCCCGCTGCACCTGTGCTCCAGCGCGGCCAGCGTATCCGTCGACCACCCCGGGACTCTCTGACTTTGTGAGACATTAAGTGTTGGGCCAGCGGGACGTTCGGCCCTAAGATGGGGGCTGTGTAACGGGCACGGCTGGACTGACTCGCCGTTGCCACCTGTCGTCGAATAGGGCGCTGTGCCCGGAGCCAGTCCCCTACATTTGGTTAATGTGCAGCCGTGGATGCTGGGAGTACGAACTATGGTAGGGGAGAAACTGAATTATTGTTGTTGTGTTTATTTGTTGTTACTGTAAAAGTTTGCGTACTGTTCTATGCATTTCCCTGTAATTGTTATTACCCTTCCGGTGTTGTTTGATATATATGTGAATGTCACCCTGAGAGGCAGAGTAGTGCTCTGGTGTGGGGAAGGGCTGTGTGTGTGTGTTCATAGAGGGCGCTGACTTGCTGTTAGCTGCTTAATAAACTGCATTACCTAAAAGAGCTATTGTGTGCGTGTCTCCGTTAATCCCTGTGCTCGCTACAATATATATATATATATATATATATATATATATATATATAATTGCGATATGGAGTCTTGCATGCCCCGGTAGCTACGAAATGGAGTCCACCTCAGGTTGCTTCAACCGGAGGTGCATGCAATGATATATATATGCATGCCCCGGCAGCTAAATGCTTAGTTACGGCGCTGGGCAAAACCAAAGCCCATGGCTAGTATACAATATTTTTCTGTATGCATTCTTTTCTGTTGAGCACTACTGACACCGTTGAAAGGGTGAGTCTTAGGTCGCCTGTGGATACATTAGTCCAATCAATGCGTCTGAACCTGGTGTGTAATCCCAAGGTAACTGCTCATTGTTAACATGTTTTAATACGTTAATTCACGTTTTAAGTAATACAGTGTCCCCTTCAGACATGTTAAAGGAGAGATTCGGAAATAACATTTAAAACTATGCGCGAGTAAATACCATCCTAACTCCTAACTTCCAAAAAAAAAATATATATATATATATATATATATATATATATATATATATATTTGCATACCCCGGTAGCTAAATGCTTAGTTACGGCGCTGGGCAAAACCAAAGCCCATGGCCAGTATACAATATTTTTCTGTATGCATTATTTTCTGTTGAGCACTACTGACACCGTTGAAACGATAAATACCATTCTAACTCCTAACATCAAAAAAAAAAAAAAAGAAGCCATGAGTCGCCAATGGGCGGGGTTAACCAAATAATTTAAAGTGGGTGGGGCTAACCAAACCATTTAAAGTGGGTGGGGTTAACCACATCATTTCATAAACCTTACTTGTTGTGCACTTCCATTTACTATATCGGTATCAGGGATATTATTTAAATAGTTCACACTTGGGTAAGAAAAGAATAGTATTATTATTTGTTTATTTTAGCAGACGCCTTTATCCAAGGCGACTTACAGAGACTAGGGTGTGTGAACTATGCATCAGCTGCAGAGTCACTTACAATTACGTCTCACCCAAAAGACAGAGCACAAGGAGGTTAAGTGACTTGCTCAGGATCACACAATGAGTCAGTGGCTGAGGTGGGATTTGAACCGGGAACCTGGTTACAAGCCCTGTTCTTTAACCACTGGACCACACAGCCTAATACAACATTTATATAAAATATATTAAAATATCATGATATAACAAGATTTGTTTAAATGATTATCCAGATACAGTATAATATACATAAGAAATTGAAATTGACTTTCAGCACACACAAAAAAAAGAAAGTAAAACATCTTTGGTGATCTGGGAGAGGAGAGTGCTGCAAGTTCCTTATTATTTCAGTGTTTCAGCCACACCTAATAAGATTGCATGAATGGCATTAACACATGTCCCTACACTGTCCCTATCCCTTTCTTCCTGTGAAATGAGAAAACGTTTTTCACAGTAATCATTACCCAACATCCTTTGAAGACCTGCAGCAACATATAGGCAAGGTTGATAAGGACTTCAGTTAAAATTCTGGTCTACCTGGATTAGTTTCTTGTGGTTTTACCCTAGAAGATAAATATCTAGAATATGGGAATATTGCCTGCAAGTGAGTAAAATGTTTTTCTTTCTTACGTTAGAAGTTGTTTCACCTTGAATGGAACTACCATATATCTGCAGAAATTAACTTTCAATGGATACTATGTCTCAAGTTAGAAATACGAGTTTCATTAGAGTTAATTTTGTTCAGTTTAAATAATAAGTAATGCAAATAAATACATAGTTTTAAGAATACAATTTTATCTATTTCTACCAACCTTCATTGTTTTGTCTGTTTCAGACCCCTCTACATAGGGGCAGGAATAGCCACAGTCAGTGTGACCACAAGCAGGCAGACAAGCAGCAGTGACCTCATCTTCAGAGCTCAACACTGAACCACAAGCATGTTGCAGGATGTTATATAGCAGTTTAGCTTAGGGCTCCTCTCAATTTCAAAAACCTCACAAAACAGCAAGAGAATGATATAGCAGTTTGGTGTACTGTAAAGCCTATAAAGTGAGATTTGGAGTGAAGATCTTTTACGAATGTTGAAGTATTGATGGATTAAATAATACTTAATATTTATGTAACTTCTGGACTTACAGAGACTAGGGTGAGTGAACTATGCATCAGCTGCATAATGGATTTAATTATGAGTTTTTGCCACTGAACAACACAAAAAAGTCCATAATGTCAAAGTGAAAAATAAAATCTACAAATTGTTCTAAATTAATTACAAATACAAAACAGAAAATAATTGATTGCATAAGTATTCACCCCCTTGAGTCAATATTTGGTAGAGGCACCTTTGGCAGCAATTACAGCCACGAGTCTATTTGTATAAGTCTCTACCAGCTTTGCACATCTGGACACTGCAATTTTTGCATCTTCACGAGCTTTCCAGGCCCTGACGCAGAGAAGCATCCCCATAGCATGATGCTGCCACCACCATGCTTCACGGTAGGGATGGTGTTCTCAGGATGATGTGCGGTGTTAGGCTTGCGCCAAACATAGCGCTTAGCGTTGTGGCCAAAAAGCTCTATTTTAGTCTCATCACACCATAGAATCTTCTTCCACTTGGTCTCAGAGTCTCCCACATGCCTTCTGGCAAACTCTAGCCGAGATTTGATGCAAGTTTTTTTCAACAATGGCTTTCTTTTTGCCACTCTCCCATAAAGGCCAGTTTTGTAAAGCACCCGGGCTATTGTTGCCGTATGCACAGTGTCTCCCAGCTCAGCCGTGGAAGACTGTAACTCCTTTAGAGTTGCCATAGGCCTCTTGGTGGCCTCCCTGGCTAGTGCCCTTCTCGCCCGGATACTCAGTTTTTGAGGACAGCCTTTTCTAGACGGATTCACAGTTGTGCCATATTCTCTCCATTTCTTAATAATGGACTTTACTGTGCTCCGGGGGATATTCAGTGCCTTGGAAATGTTCTTATATCCTACCCGATTGGTGCGTTTGAAGAACCTTATTCCGGATTTGCTTTGAATGTTCCTTCATCTTCATGATGTAGTTTTTGTTAGGAAATGTACTAACCAACTGTGGGACCTCCCAGAGACAGGTGTATTTAACCTGAAATCATGTGAAACACCTTAATTGCACACAGGTGGACACCATTCAACTAATTATGTGACTTCTAAAGACAATTGGTTGCACCAGAGCTTATTTAGGTGTGTCATAGCAAAGGGAGTGAATACTTATGCAATCAATTATTTTCAGTTTTATATTTGTAATTAATTTAGAACAATTTGTAGATTTTATTTTTCACTTTTCACTTTTTGTGTTGATCAGTAGCAAAAACTCCTAATTAAATCCATTTTGATTCCATTTGTAACACAATAAAATGTGGAAAAGTCCAAGGGGGGTGAATACTTTTGAGTGTCACTGTGTGTGTATATATATATATATATATATATATATATATATATATATATATATATATATATATATATATATATATATATATAATGATAAGTCAGTCCGTCCTATAACCTCCAGATGTCCACATGACCAAATACAAATTCCCCATAAACTGATCTAAAGAATAAATAAGTTATTAACACATTAACTATTGGCTAATGAGTAATTATAGCTATAGAAATTGAGGCAATCAAGGCTTTTGGTTTTAGAAAAAGAAAAAAAACATGACTGTGCCAGATTACAAAATGTACATCAGTACCCATTTGCAGTCATGCACTGTGACGACAATATATTTTTCATAATCTGCCATTTATCTTTAGAACATTATAGAAAGGCTTTAGTAGACAGACATTTGAAATTACTGAAAAAAGAGATCTTAAAGTTGCAACCCTTAGCATATAGATGAATCATTTCCCTGATGTTAAAAACCAAATTGCAACCAGAGATATATTTTTTTAAAATATTGCTCGAGCAGGAATATGTATTTTAAAGATCCTCAAGGAGGCTAGTAATCCAAGATTCAGGGCCACACTGTAAATGGTACTGCCTATATCTTGAAGAAATACTTAAATAAAAATATTATAATAGAAATCCCAAATCCAAGAAAGAAGATAACCACTCTAATTTTTTTAAGCCTTTAAGAAATTGGATTTAAAGCTTGATTAGTCATTAGCCTTTTCTGTGTGTTAATTCATCATGTCAAAATTGGTAATGTTTAATTATTGTTAATTACACATATTAGGTGTACTCCACTGACATTGTGTGGTTGTAGGACTAATTTACAGGTCAGAAAACCTTTAAAAGATTGCATGAAATTCTCAAGGACTTACTCAAGTGTTAAAGCTTTGTGAACACAACAAAACAGCTGTCAAAAGCATTCTGTCTTAAAAAGACATAAATCCATTAAAATGAACACCCTCCCACCAACCCACATCCTTCACACACATGCATATACACAAACACACACAAGAAGAATACCAATTTCAAAAGATACCAAAATAAACTCAAGAACAAAGTGTTTTTTATTTTTGTTCTTTATTAAAATGTCTTCATCTAGACAATGTGGGGAAGCTATAAAAAAAGGCCAACAAGATGCTCGGATATATTGTGATAAGTGTTGAATTTAAATCAAGGGAAGTAATGTTAAAACTTTACAATGCATTAGTAAGACCTCATCTAGAATATTGTGTTCAGTTCTGGTCACCTCGTTACAAAAAGGATATTGCTGCTCAAGAAAGAGTGCAAAGAAGAGCGACCAGAATTATCCCGGGTTTAAAAGGCATGTCATATGCAGACAGGCTAAAAGAATTGAATCTATTCAGTCTCGAACAAAGAAGACTACGCGGTGATCTGATTCAAGCATTCAAAATGCTAAAAGGTATTGACAATGTCGACCCAGGGGACTTTTTCGACAAGGACCAGGAGTCACAAATGGAGATTAGATAAAGGGGCATTCAGAACAGAAAATAGGAGGCACTTTTCTACACAGAGAATTGTGAGGGTCTGGAACCCGCTCCCCAGTAATGTTGTTGAAGCCGACACACTGGGATCCTTCAAGAAGCTGCTGATGAGATTCTGGGATCAATAAGCTACTAACAACCAAAAGAGCAAGATGGGCCGAATGGCCTCCTCTCGTTTGTAAACTTTCTTATGTTCTTAAAATGTTTGTTTACTTAGGCATGAGCATGCTGTATATGCTATCCTGACACAGATACATGATTTACTAGCGCAGGATTTAAAAAAAAAAAAAAAAAAGAACAATATTTGGTTATCAGGCCAACATGCATTTGACTGTGATTTTTCTGCACTTCGACTGGCAGGATCACGACGTCACTTGTTGGATCCACCTTCATATTAGGACAGGATCAGCTGTATGCTGGGGAAAGGTGAGAATCCTTTTAATAAAACTTCCCATGTAGTTTGTTTAATGTTTGGTATCACTTATCCTCAAAATGGGCAAAATCTGCTACGATCACAAGATATATGGTGTCTGATTTAGTTGCTTGATAAGGAAGAAATCTAGATGGTGCTATTTTTTCATCAGCGTGTGTCAACATTCTATAGAACCATTGAATAGTAGACCCCTCTATCTGGTAAATAGGGGCATATTAATCAAGCTTGTAAAAACTGAAGCATTTCACTTTTTTTTTTTTTATAAATTTAGTCGTTGCCAATTATTTTTTATTATTTTCTCCCCAATTTGGAATGGCCAATTATTTTATTATGCTCAGCTCACCGCTACCACCCCAGGGCTGACTCTGGAGGGCGAAGACAAACACACGCTGTCCTCCGAAGCGTGGGCCAATTGAGTGCCGCCCCCTGGGAGCTCCCATCCTCGGTCGGCAAAGGAATAGCCTGGACTCGAACTCGCGATGTCCAGACTATAGGGCACATCCTGCACTGCACGTGGAGTGCCTTTACTGGATGCGCCACTCGGGACCCCCGGCATTTCACTTATTGTTCATTACAATGGATTTTGTATCATCCCGCAACCACGCTGGGTTTCACTGAGGTCATTGTGATAGAGCTGATTGTTTTAATATTTTCAATATTGTTTTTCAAAGTGTGCTAAATCAGTTTTTCCTGTTGCTATGGCCAACGGTTTCATCCTAGGAATCTGAAAAATAGTAATGGCATTTGCAAAGTTGTTTCTATTATCAATAATTGTATTAAGAGTTCCAAAATAATGCAATGTAAACAAAAACTGACAAGTTTAAATATCTTTTAATTGATTTTTAAAAAACAAATTAAAAAAATGGACTAACTGAAGGTGACATGTTTTCTGATTGATTTGGTAATGAAGTGCCACATAACACTGCAGTCTAGGGAATGGCTACAGGAAAGATAACTTACTGTTACAGGAGCCTCCTTTTTAGCTGATATTACAGATAGGCAGCCCAGACAAGGTCTTGGACGTCTCTTTGGGTTGGCTTCGAATTGTCTCTTTTCTCTGATCGGAATGTCTGGAGGGGAGGTGGCCTTCTGGTAAGATAGCAATAAGATTTAAAAAATGACATCTCTGTAAAAATTAAAAAAGGCAGTACCCCACCATCAAGTATAATTTTACACTAAAATATTTTGTCTTATTAACTTTAATTAACACCAACGATATTCACAAATTAGTTCATTGTGTAAACATATCCCAGGGTTTCTACTGCGCATCTCCTTCTACCTTCCTTAGCTCCACACATTCCCACAATCCCCTTCTGCTACTGCACACTCTGAAAAGAGATCCCACTGGATGAGATTGTTTATTACATCTTTAAAGGGAGCGTATAAAACCAATGAACTACTCCATTGCATGTTAAACTTATTTTCGATCAACCAATGAGTTAGAAATAAGTGTGCATGACATGGCCAGTGACTGTGACTTATTCGTGCTGCAAATGATTTGATGTTACACCACCACTCTCTTACTTCAGACAAACACCACAACCCCTAGTCCTTTACACATTTACACATTTTTTATAAACAAAACACAAAACATCCATATAAGATGGATATGTGTAAAAGATCTGAATCATTGATATGTCCAGAGGGTGAAACAATGTGGCAGGAAAATGGTTTATTTTTATGGGACAGCACTGGTAATGGAACCTAAGTTAAAAAAAATAAAAATAAAATCAGGAAGATAAGCTGTGTACCAAACATAGACAATAACTCAAAAGTGAATTAAGTTTCCGATTGTATACCTGGCTATACACAGTTACTACTGATATAAAGACATTTTGGCTCATCTAACCTAGGTCTATGGCATATCCTGAACACAGATTATTACAAAAATATGATTTCAAACAGCATACAAATGTAAGGGGACAGAGAAAAATAATAATTTCAATCTATCTGTCTCTCTAATGCGGGTTCCTAAACATCACGTTGTAATTCTAATTACCTTTTCTTGTCCCTTGTCAAATCTACCCCATACTGTGCTGGCTTGGCCGCCTCCAGCATCTTCACCATCTCCGTCCAGCAAGGATACAACACCAGGAGAAGCAGGTCTTTTTTTACAAATCTGAAAAAAATACATTTGTATTTTAGATGTAATTTCTTGTCACGGGACATTATGTAAATGCTATTATCCATGGTGATTACGACAAACATTTACACTTGGGTCTCTTTGAGAAAAACATTACTAAATCTCAACAAAGAATTTGCCATGCTTACAATTTGCCTATGCTTATGTATACATATACATCTCCTGCCACGTAAACTCTAAACGATGAACATGACATATCAACAGTATGTACAGGATAGAATAAGAATTAGCAATGAAATGTTTAATCACAGTCTGATGAGGGATTATCCAGATGTATGTAAAACTGTGTGACATTCACAATCTTGTATATTATCATTAATGTATACTCTATAATGTTGATGCTAAGTTTCCTGTCAATTGGATAAACAGTTTGTAACAAATTGTGTGTGTGTGTGTACAGCCACCTCCACTTCATCCCCTTCGCAATGGATTTCATCCCCAGCTGGGGATAACAGAGCTGGTATAAAAATCCAACTGTAGTCTCCCTTGGAGCACCAGACAGTGGCATGAATAAAGAGATTAGAAATTGCCCGCTTAGAGGGTATAAACTATCTCTTTAAAGTTTAAAATTACCAGCTTTTAGTGGTTGGTGTCCAGTCGTCATTTTTTACAGTTTCTTCGTTTCACTTTTCCTTTTGTTCAGTCATCCTGGTGCAATATATATATATATATATATATAAAATAAAGAGCTAGTTATAACTTTTAAATGAATCTTAACCTCAAAAACACTATCAGGGGGTCCTCGAGTGGCTCACCTGGTAAAAGCGTGGTTGTGTGGTCATACAGCACAGGTTCGCGTCCTGGCTGTGCAAAGTTGTCGGTCTTCGCTGTGAATTCCAAAGGGAGCGTAACATTGGCTCTGGCACTCCCGTGGGTTAGGGAAGCAAAATCAAAAGGGACTGTTTCTCCTCATTGCGCTACAGTGAACCCTGCTGGCCAGGCGCCCTGTGAGCTCAAAAGCGGACACCTGCAGGGCTGGCCTTTGTCCTCCAGAGGTCAGTAGCTCGCTGACATCCGCTCTCGAGTTCCTGGGTGTAAAAGAGGATAATAGTTTGGTTGTGGGATCGGAGGATGCCCACTGAACCTTTGGATCTCCTGAGCTGTGTAAGGAATTGCTGCGATGAGGAGAAAAAATAATTGGACATTCCAAATTGGGGAGAAAATCGGGGGTAAAATAATTGGGCACACTAAATGTATATATACATAACTTCACGTCTGTCCCCAGGCAGGACGTTTGAGATATTCGGTAAAGAAACAATGCTATAATTAATCCCTGTAATTACGCCAATTACAGATGTTTCTTTTGCTCCTAAATTATATTGGGATGGTCAGTAAATCATTTGCTGACAATTGCATCATTCACAGAAGGTGTGCGGCAGGTGTGGGATTAATTGGGCCTATTTATATCCCCATCGCTCACAACTTCTTAATTTCATTTTCAGAAATTGTAAAACAGTTTGTGTTAACTCTATAGACACCAGCCCCCTATATACCAATTAAAGTCCATTTATATTAAATATTTAAGTACGAGCATCCCAGGGAGAAAACTAGAATAGCAAATGAGCAAGTGTGCTCAGGTCAGCGCTTTGTGGTAACTGCAGGTATTTGCATCACACTGCTGAATGACCAATAGCCACCCAGTACTGTACATTGCAAATGGGCTGTTTCATCTGAGCTCAACTGTGTTAACCCTGACCTAGTCGAGGTTGGTGAACCCTGTTGTTCTGATTATCAACATAATGTCAATAAATCTTACAAGACTGCATCACACACTTAAAGCAGTTTTTGGCAAAAACACCCACCACCACTGTCAAGTGCATAGGAAAAACAACCATAGTTTAAATGCAGTGGAGAAGATTGGATTTAAATAATTGCAAAATACTGCATGTTTGTATATTGAAATAATGAACATGTTAATGATTATTAAAAATACCAATTGTAGTTGTTTTTTTCAGACAAACATAAAACTGTAGGCCACTGTTTAGTGTCTGAAGGGGACACTGTATGCTAACCAAAGCCCATGGCCAGTATACAATATTTTTCTGTATGCATTATTTTCTGTTGAGCACTACTGACACCGTGGAAACGGTGAGTCTTAGGTCGTCTGCGGATACATTAGTCCATTCAATGCGTCTGAACTTGGTGTGTAATCCCAAGGTAACTGCTCACAGTTAACACGTTTTAATACGTTAATTCACGTTTTAAGTAATACAGTGTCCCCTTCAGACATGTCTAAGGAGAAATTCGGAAATAACATACAAAACTATGCGCGAGTAAAACTCCAAACATCCAAAAAAAAAAATAAAAAAAAAATAACATTAATATATATATATATATATATATATATATATATATATATATATATATATATATATATATATATATATATATATATATATAATTGCATGCCCGGTATCTACGATATGGAGTCTTGCATGCCCCGGTAGCTGCAATATTGAGTCTTTCCATCCACCTCCGGTTGCTTCATTCCGGAGGTCAAGGGCGTAGGTTTGGTTTGAACATTGGTGGGGACACAATTTTGTAGGGGGGCGGAGTCACGGTCGCTAGTGGGGTTCGGGGGCATGCCCCCCCGGGAAGAAATTTTTTAGTAGACAGCTATTAAATGGTAACTTCTGGTGGCTTGAAATGAATGCTGGACATGAATCGAGGACAGTTTGATTGACATGAAGTTGGCTGGTATACACTTAAAACACTATGATAAAGTGTCCCTCCTGGAAGCTGGTTTGACATCCCTGCTGTAGAATTACTAATAACCTGAATTATAACCTATCCCAGCCTTACTGTAAGCTACCAATACCCCTGGCGCTACAAGCATGAGCACATGCACGCTCACGTGCTCTGCCTGCCACTCCTGTGTCTGTGCTGCTGCTCGTACCTGGGTGCATTGCTTCATTCACCTGATAAAATAATAAATTGATGCATGCCATATAGAGAGAAAATATATGGCTATGCTAACTTTATTTGCTGAGTATTACTATACAGCATTAGCCTACTATTATATCACAATGTGCCTCAAACAATAATATATCTCAAAACTGAGTCTAACACTTTCACTGTTATAATCACTAAGCCATTACAGACCCCACCTGCGACCCTGTTGCTCCACCTGCCTCTGTACTGCTTTTACCAGGCTGCACTGCTTCACTCGCCTGATAAAATGATAAATTGATGCATGCTGTTTAGAGAGAAAGTATGACTCTGTTAACTTCATTAGTAAATTATTTTTTTCATTTGCTATGAGAATCATTATCAATTGTGTTTATTACTTTAATAACATCTTCCTACTTACACTTTGACTTTTTGTAAAAAAAACTTCCTTATGTCCATCTTTATTTTTTTGGTTGCTATTATGCTTTAGTCACCTAAAGCCAAATTGAAGTGATTAGCTAACGTTAGTTGAATGACGATATCAAAACATGCTCACGCTCTCTCTCTCTCTCTCTCTCTCTCTCTCTCTCTCTCTCTCTCTCTCTCTCTCTCTCTCTCTCTCTCTCTCTCTCTCTCTCTCTCTCTCTCTCTCTCTCTCTCTCTCTCTCTCTCTCTCTCTCTCTCTCTCTCTCTCTCTCTCACACACACACACACACACACATAATGATTTAGCTGTGAAACAAGCTAGCTAGCCACCAAGGACGTTGGGTTAGCAGCTAGCAATGGGTCGCTAACGTAATAGGTAGGTAGGTAGGTAGCTTTATTCTCTCAAACTATGTTGCTGACGAGCTGACAATACCTTCAGCCGCGGCACCTGGCTTTCATTCAGTCAGTGGCTTACACTCATATCAGCCTGACCGGCAAGCGGCAACTTCAGATGATTATATATTTTTTTATTACTGCCTATATAATATAGTGCATTTATTTAGCCGCCTGGATAGTCACACTGTCCATTCAATCAAATACATATGTTCGTGTTCGCTTTTTACACACACGATACAAAAATATCAAGCAAGGAGTAAGTTAGTTACAAAGGGAGGAAGGAGGATTGAAATAATATGACAACGCATTAACCAACAAACACAAACATCGAATTAAACTGATTATATTTATTCTTATTTTTTAAAATAAATGTGAAAATTGTGGCACAATGTACACCGTTTAAGAATGACTAGAATTTTTTTTTTTTATTTTAAACCCGGAGATTTACCTTTCACTCCCGAGTCCTTGTGCACTTTCGCACTTCAATGAAAACAACACACTCTGCTGGTCCCTGACGTCAGCCACGCACTGAGTCCGTGTTACAGTGATGCAGTATGGAAGGGCCAAAGCCAATCAAATTAGCGTTTTTTTTTGTTTTGTTTTTTTTGGAGGAGGGAGGACTAACGAGGGGGAGGGGCGGGGGGCTTGAGAGAGTTAACCCTTTGTGGAGCAGATAAAATGACTTGACAAAAGACGTTTAAGATTTATCAAAATTATTGGTAGGGACAATTCAACGGTCCCTTGACATTGGTAGGGACATGTCCCTACCGTCCCTAGCTAAATCTACGCCGGTGCGTGAAATAGTAGACTTTGTAATGTCTCCTGTTGTGAAAAAGTCGTCACTTTCACATTTGCAGATTTTAATTTGAGAATTTCTCAGCGAATTTAATAGACTGTATCCTGGTAATTTTATACCAAAATTGCATTACTTGGTACACTACCCCAGATTGCTAGCTGAATTTGGACCACTTTGATCACTTTGGTGCTTACGTTTTGAAGGAAAGCACCAGTACTTTAAGCGGCTTGCAAGAAATGTGTGGAACTTCCGGAACATCTGCTTTACTTTAGCAAAAAGACATCAACAAAGACAGTGTTGGGATTTTTGTTGTGCAGATGCTTTGCATCAGTCATATGAGCAAGAAGGGTCTTGTGTTGTTCAGCTATCATCTACATCTTTGAAAGACATTATTCTTGAAAAATGCAATATTCAAGCCAGTGAACTTGAAGCTGATGAAACCATACTGAAAGTAAAGAAACTAACTGTGGATCACGTGAAATACGAAGTCAAGGATTACTTCATTGTCGATGTAGTCCATGAGGATTTACCCATTTTTTTCAAAATCTTGCATATCATTCAGTTTAGGTGTACATGGATTTTGTGTGGGAAACTGTATTTTGCTCTGGAATTTAATTCTCACCTTCATGCCTTCAAAATAGAGGCTTTGCATGAGTGGTGTACATTAACACCTGGCAATGAAGTTGACTACCATGCACTAGATGCTTATGAAGACAGTGATGGATGTTTATATATTGCACCTCATCATACTGTGTATAAGGTACTGCTTGCATTTAAAACTGTGATATTAATTACAATGGCAGGTTAACATTGGTGCTTATTTTTCTGATTAATTTTATGTTTTTTTGTTCATTAGGTGAAGAAATAGATGGTGAGACTCTTTTAGGTCTGACAGAACATATGATTGGAAAGATCTTCCGAACTATGAAGGACCAAGTCAAATTTTTAAAGGCTCTCGAGAACCTTAAAAGGTATGTAATGACAAATATATTATACATTATGTTAGTCTATTGTTGTGTTTTAGTATTTACATTTAAATACCACATACTATACAGGAATCACTTTGAAAAGTATAAATTACTACTACCAGTACGCTTTTTGTATTGTAATGTTGTATTGTAAGAAAGATGTATATTATGGGAGTACATTTCTTTATGGAAACACAGAGAGAGAGAGAGAGAGAGAGAGAGAGAGAGAGAGAGAGAGAGAGAGAGAGAGAGAGGTATTTTCACTAGTTTAATTCCTGAAAATGAGGACTGGGAATGTATGGTTTTAAACTTCTGTGTAGAAAATTAATATGGCTGTTATATTATAAGGCTCTGTTTAAATATCAAGTCTTTAGATATTTTCAGGTGATTAAAATTATGAAATATTGTTTTTTTTTGTTGTTTTTTGTATTTTCATAGAACAAAAGCAAATGAGCATATTGTTTCAGAGAAGGTGCTACCAGTAGAATGCAGAGAAGTGCCACAAACCTCAACAAGTGTTCATGTTTGGACCGCATGTTATACATTGCCTATATTTCCCCCAGTTGTACAGATGGCCCTTGATAGAAAGGACATTGGTTTCAAATCAAAAGACAAATCTGCCCTTCGTGCAGCTCTAATACAGACTCTGTTTGATGACCTCAGCAAATATACGCTGTAAGAACTGAGATTTCGGTGTTTGTTTTAGATACATAGGCAACCAATTTTAGAATAATTACATAACATAAAATAGCATATTCATTTTTAAAATGATTACTATTTTTTTTTTAAATCTATCATAACAGCAATATTTTATTCAAGAGAAAAAGTTTTATTAAATTCATTTTGATAATGCTTTTCAGCATGTTTTTTTTGTAAATTAAAGCAATTGTAAAATGCAACTGTATTTCATGACATTATTTCTCAAATATATATTTTTCTTACAATTCACTTACAATTCATATGCCTATATTATTTTCTAATCTGTATATTTAGGTATCCAGACCACATAATGTACAGTACTGTGCTAAGTACTTTGTGCTGTAAGTACAGATTTCTAAGGGATGACAGCCAAACTGGATATGTGAGTATACATTTGGTAGTTATATTCATAAAAGAAATAGTCGAATAAACATTAATTTTTCAAAATTATGCAGCGTTAAATATATTTTTACTAGTTGATATGTATTTTTTATAGCCAGATAATGACATAGGTTTAACTTTCTATCATTGTTTCAGGCTACTCTACTTGAAATACTGAGAAATAAATTCAAAAAAGAGAGAAAGACACTTATTTCAGTGGAGACTGTATAAGACATGAAAAAAAAGTTTGGTGCTGTGGGTCGAGGAAGGAAGCGTGCACCAGAGCAACAGCAACCGCTCATGAAAAAGAGAAGAGAATCTGTAAGCCTAACTCTTGGATCTGCATTGACAGAAATAGATTGAAATAGAATTACATACTTTATATATGTACATACATGCGATTGTGTAGTTTATTAGCTAATTGGCTTTCATGGAGAGTACTTGATCTTTAGCATTTTTCCAGAGTAAAGAAAAGCACAGAGAATACATGCAGTAAATGCCTGATCATAAGTATTGAATTACTTAACGTTATGATACATATTGCAGATGCAAAGTGAGGAGTTCCCAGGGGAAGACGAGCATAGTATTGCCAAACACTTGGACTCCATAAGAAAAGAAATAACGAAATTGAGGCCGAACATTGAAGCCATATGTGACAGCATGAATAGAACTGTACACACTCGGGAAAGAATGATGGAGAAGAAGTCCACTGAAGAAGTCCTTGGTCTGTTTCCATTCCTAAAGCATCCTAAACTGGTAGGTACTAGTTTTTATTCTACTATGGTGATTGATGAGAAATTAATATTTTTAGTTATAAGCATGTATAATCACTTTAATTAGTCCTCCTAGGTGACCTTTCTGCATCAGCAATCCACCTGCTCCAGCTTTTACAAAACTCCACTGCTCCTGGTTTTTCCCATGCAACTTCTTTCTGCTCGCATTCAGTTTAGTTTGATTTTGTTTTATTTATTGATTTTTTTAACTACTACATTATTTGTAAGTATTCAACTCTTTTTTACAGCTGTGTATATCGCCTTGGATAAAGGCATATGATAAATAAATAAATATAATAATAACTTTAGCATCTGTATTTTAGCTGTTGCACGAAGTAGAACTACGTTTTGGAGTAAACTTGGAACGGAACCTAATGAGTGGCCTATCCAGAATGGTAGATGCTATTTTCAGACTTTCTAGTGGGCATCTTCTAACTACTGTGATGTCCTACATTGAAGATGCTTCAGATAAGACACAGGGAAATGGTAATGTATAAGAAATATTTATTGTACATCAAATTGTTTTGACCTATCTCAGAATAGGATCTATAAATAACTATTAAACAGAAAATGATGCAACTTCATTTCATACACTTGGAGCATAATATTTCATGGGGAAGATAGCTGGTATTTAACTCTCACAGGGGCATAAAAACCAATGCGAAAAACCTGCATGAACAGATTTTTAGAAACTTTGTTGATACTGTTCTTAACATTTTTTTGCTCCAATCCACAATAACGTTTGTATCAGTGGTGGTCAGTCCTGGTCCTGGAGAGCTACAGTCGTGTGTGTGTTTTTTTTAGGTACCTTTAAATCATTTAAACTATTCTTTATCTGTGCAGTTTAGCAAATAATTAATTCATGAATGTAACTGAGAGCACTGGTGGAATGCAAAGCCAAAGATCCTGTACCTCTCAGACCAGGGTTGCTCAACATTCTTCCGTTTGCTTTGTACTTTGTATATGATCTGATACCCTATTTGTAGGACTGAGAATGAATGCTGCATTGTTGCTGTTGCCAGCTTTGTTTCGAGAGAGGGAAAATCTGTTTGTTGTTGACCAAGTAAGTTAATTGAGCTCTACTTTTTAAATGTAGCTTAACTG
Source organism: Acipenser ruthenus (assembly GCF_902713425.1). Taxonomy (NCBI): domain Eukaryota; kingdom Metazoa; phylum Chordata; class Actinopteri; order Acipenseriformes; family Acipenseridae; genus Acipenser; species Acipenser ruthenus. The sequence goes on along the minus strand of NC_081190.1, from coordinate 72,559,458 downwards.
AATTGATGTTTTCAATGTTAAATGCAAAGTCAAATTATCATTTAGAGATATCTCAAAATGAGTTTGAGATATCTCCAAATTAATTCCTGATATCTGTAAACCATTTTGAGATATCTTAAAATATGTTAAGATATCTCTAATTATTTCAAAATATTTTAAGATATATTCAACTGATTTAAGGATATTTTGAAATATTTAAAGATATCTGTTAAATATTTAAAGGTATCTCTTAATTTGGCTTGCCATAAATGTGTACTTAATGAATTATGAGGGAGACTTGTAGGCAATTAACAGGAGTTTAAGCAGTTCCTCGCTGTTTTAAGTGAGATCCGACAGTTAAAATGTTTTTAAAGGGAGGAATATTACGAAATCCCTTTAAAGTAGCCGCAGCCCCACCACACGAGCCGCCACTGCTTGTAGGTATGGTGAGATGCTGCTGAAGTACAATTTCACATAATTTATTGTTGAATAAAGTTATTAATTATTATTTTAAAATCTATACAGGTACCACCATCACCTACGCCAACTATCGTTTTCAAGGGAACAACAAGCCCATTGGCAGCAGATGACATCTCTGTTTGTGTTGATGGAATTGAGATACTCAGTGATTATCCAGGAATGGATATCACCCTTGCTGTTGAATGTATTTTTTCTCTTTATTTTTCCTTGGGCATTGAGTATCCTAAAGCTCTAAAAAATTGTCTGACTTTCATGGAAAGGTACTTCATGAAGCTGAGTATCTCTGACAAAGTACCTTTGCCAGTGTTAAAGATGTACAGTCAAATAACTGCACTTTTACTTGGGGAATAATTATATTGATCTGATGGAATGCCATTTTAACATTTAATCTGAAATTAAATGAATTTATTGTGAAAACTATTTAATTTGATTACAAAAACAAAATATTTGATATAAAAATGTAATTGTACATATAAAAAAAGTATTTATTTTAAATGTAAATGGCTGATTAGAAAATTAATTGTTTATAACAAATGTAAATTGTTTTTAATAGAAGTTTTGATCTCAAAAAACTAATAAACATTCAGTCTTAATTTATAGATATCATAAACTCATAATAAGCTCTGATCTAAATACTGTACTGTAGCTCTTCTAATTTGTGCCACCAAAAAATGAATAAGAAAAAAGAAACCCACGTTCATCAGTTTCAATATACATTTTATCTCAGCTTTTTCAAGGTCTATTACATGTTCTTGAAAATGTATTTTGTGTAAGTTTCAGGAAAATCTGTGGGATGCATAGATTTATTTTCCAGTTTGCTGCGAGACCCTTTTTTTCACTGTGTAAATAATATGGTTTAATTATTAAAAACACACAGGTTGAATAAAACGGTGTAAAACTGTATATAACTAAACCTGAAACTACTCTAATGGTTTAACCTGTAAAAACAATAAATTGTTATATAAATGTTTAATAAATAAATTGTTGGCATCCTGAATTGAGTGATTTATCAAAGCACTTACACTTCTGAGGTTGGGGGATTCTAAAGGATGTGAAGAGCTCTTAACGGTATACATTTGTTTTTTCTCAGATGAACCAAACAACCCTCCATAGAATGTTAATTGTAAGGTTCAATAGTGTAACTCTTATGGTTCTCTATTAAACCTCAATAGAAGGTTCTTCAGAGGAACCAATATGGTTCTGTATTATACCATTAATATAAGAACCATGGTGGTTCTTTATTAAACCTCTAATGCAGGGTTCTTCCAAAGAACCATTTTAAAAGGTTCCATATAGCACTTCAAAATGGTTCCAAATCTATACCAGCAGATAGAACCTTTTAGGGTTCTATATTGTACCCTTTTTTCTAAGAGTGTACTGCATAAAAAAACGAGTGTGTTGTCGTGGCAGTTGGTGATCAAAGAAATAAAACAAAATAAAATCAATAAATAATAATGTCATAGACTTAAAGTCATACCTTTGAAGTCATAATGCATTGAAAGTGTTATTAGGGAATGTTGTGCTGTGTTTTCAAGCGCTTCAATGTGACAGCGGGTGCGTTCACGGAGATCAAGAGCAGCCGGAGATCAAGAGCAGCCGCCGCAGGGGAGGGATACCATGGTAAATAGGTTACCTATTTACCATGGTATCTCTCCCCTGGGTGCGTTGTGTTTTGGTGAGCAGGAAAGCAGCGGGCGGGATGGCGAGCTTGTCCTGCTGCTCCAACACAAGCTACCTTAAGAGCCGGTACGATGCGGTCAATGGGTGAAGTTCGTCAGGAGTACTGCATAAAAAAAAAAAACGAGTGTGTTGTCGTGGCAGTTGGTGATCAAAGAAATAAAACAAAATAAAATCAATAAATAATAATGTCATAGACTTAAAGTCATACCTTTGAAGTCATAATGCATTGCAAGTGTTATTAGGGAATGTTGTGCTGTGTTTTCAAGCGCTTCAATGTGACAGCGGGTGCGTTCACGGAGATCAAGAGCAGCCGCCGCAGGGGAGGGATACCATGGTAAATAGGTTACCTATTTACCATGGTATCTCTCCCCTGGGTGCGTTGTGTTTTGGTGAGCAGGAAAGCAGCGGGCGGGATGGCGAGCTTGTCCTGCTGCTCCAACACAAGCTACCTTAAGAGCCGGTACGATGCGGTCAATGGGTGAAGTTCGTCAGGAGTACTGCATAAAAAAAAAAACGAGTGTGTTGTCGTGGCAGTTGGTGATCAAAGAAATAAAACAAAATAAAATCAATAAATAATAATGTCATAGACTTAAAGTCATACCTTTGAAGTCATAATGCATTGCAAGTGTTATTAGGGAATGTTGTGCTGTGTTTTCAAGCGCTTCAATGTGACAGCGGGTGCGTTCACGGAGATCAAGAGCAGCCGGAGATCAAGAGCAGCCGCCGCAGGGGAGGGATACCATGGTAAATAGGTTACCTATTTACCATGGTATCTCTCCCCTGGGTGCGTTGTGTTTTGGTGAGCAGGAAAGCAGCGGGCGGGATGGCGAGCTTGTCCTGCTGCTCCAACACAAGCTACCTTAAGAGCCGGTACTATGATGTCATTTGGTGAAGTTCGTCAGGAGTACTGCATAAAAAAAAAACGAGTGTGTTATCGTGGCAGTTGGTGAGCAAAGAAATAAAACAAAATAAAATCAATAAATAATAATGTCATAGACTTAAAGTCATACCTTTGAAGTCATAATGCATTGCAAGTGTTATTAGGGAATGTTGTGCTGTGTTTTCAAGCGCTTCAATGTGACAGCGGGTGCGTTCACGGAGATCAAGAGCAGCCGGAGATGAAGAGCAGCCGCCGCAGGGGAGGGATACCATGGTAAATAGGTTACCTATTTACCATGGTATCTCTCCCCTGTGTGCGTTGTGTTTTGGTGAGCAGGAAAGCAGCGGGCGGGATGGCGAGCTTGTCCTGCTGCTCCAACACAAGCTACCTTAAGAGCCGGTACTATGATGTCAATTGGTGAAGTTCGTCAGGAGTACTGCATAAAAAAAAAAACGAGTGTGTTATCGTGGCAGTTGGTGAGCAAAGAAATAAAACAAAATAAAATCAATAAATAATAATGTCATAGACTTAAAGTCATACCTTTGAAGTCATAATGCATTGCAAGTGTTATTAGGGAATGTTGTGCTGTGTTTTCAAGCGCTTCAATGTGACAGCGGGTGCGTTCACGGAGATCAAGAGCAGCCGGAGATCAAGAGCAGCCGCCGCAGGGGAGGGATACCATGGTAAATAGGTTACCTATTTACCATGGTATCTCTCCCCTGGGTGCGTTGTGTTTTGGTGAGCAGGAAAGCAGCGGGCGGGATGGCGAGCTTGTCCTGCTGCTCCAACACAAGCTACCTTAAGAGCCGGTACTATGATGTCAATTGGTGAAGTTCGTCAGGAGTACTGCATAAAAAAAAAAACGAGTGTGTTGTCGTGGCAGTTGGTGAGCAAAGAAATAAAACAAAATAAAATCAATAAATAATAATGTCATAGACTTAAAGTCATACCTTTGAAGTCATAATGCATTGCAAGTGTTATTAGGGAATGTTGTGCTGTGTTTTCAAGCGCTTCAATGTGACAGCGGGTGCGTTCACGGAGATCAAGAGCAGCCGGAGATGAAGAGCAGCCGCCGCAGGGGAGGGATACCATGGTAAATAGGTTACCTATTTACCATGGTATCTCTCCCCTGGGTGCGTTGTGTTTTGGTGAGCAGGAAAGCAGCGGGCGGGATGGCGAGCTTGTCCTGCTGCTCCAACACAAGCTACCTTAAGAGCCGGTACGATGCGGTCAATGGGTGAAGTTCGTCAGGAGTACTGCATAAAAAAAAAAAAACGAGTGTGTTGTCGTGGCAGTTGGTGATCAAAGAAATAAAACAAAATAAAATCAATAAATAATAATGTCATAGACTTAAAGTCATACCTTTGAAGTCATAATGCATTGCAAGTGTTATTAGGGAATGTTGTGCTGTGTTTTCAAGCGCTTCAATGTGACAGCGGGTGCGTTCACGGAGATCAAGAGCAGCCGGAGATCAAGAGCAGCCGCCGCAGGGGAGGGATACCATGGTAAATAGGTTACCTATTTACCATGGTATCTCTCCCCTGGGTGCGTTGTGTTTTGGTGAGCAGGAAAGCAGCGGGCGGGATGGCGAGCTTGTCCTGCTGCTCCAACACAAGCTACCTTAAGAGCCGGTACGATGCGGTCAATGGGTGAAGTTCGTCAGGAGTACTGCATAAAAAAAAACAAAAAACGAGTGTGTTGTCGTGGCAGTTGGTGATCAAAGAAATAAAACAAAATAAAATCAATAAATAATAATGTCATAGACTTAAAGTCATACCTTTGAAGTCATAATGCATTGCAAGTGTTATTAGGGAATGTTGTGCTGTGTTTTCAAGCGCTTCAATGTGACAGCGGGTGCGTTCACGGAGATCAAGAGCAGCCGGAGATGAAGAGCAGCCGCCGCAGGGGAGGGATACCATGGTAAATAGGTTACCTATTTACCATGGTATCTCTCCCCTGGGTGCGTTGTGTTTTGGTGAGCAGGAAAGCAGCGGGCGGGATGGCGAGCTTGTCCTGCTGCTCCAACACAAGCTACTTTAAGAGCCCGTACGATGCGGTCAATGGGTGAAGTTCGTCAGGAGTACTGCATAAAAAAAAAACGAGTGTGTTGTCGTGGCAGTTGGTGATCAAAGAAATAAAACAAAATAAAATCAATAAATAATAATGTCATAGACTTAAAGTCATACCTTTGAAGTCATAATGCATTGCAAGTGTTATTAGGGAATGTTGTGCTGTGTTTTCAAGCGCTTCAATGTGACAGCGGGTGCGTTCACGGAGATCAAGAGCAGCCGGAGATCAAGAGCAGCCGCCGCAGGGGAGGGATACCATGGTTAAATAGGTTACCTATTTACCATGGTATCTCTCCCCTGGGTGCGTTGTGTTTTGGTGAGCAGGAAAGCAGCGGGCGGGATGGCGAGCTTGTCCTGCTGCTCCAACACAAGCTACTTTAAGAGCCCGTACGATGCGGTCAATGGGTGAAGTTCGTCAGGAGTACTGCATAAAAAAAAAAACGAGTGTGTTGTCGTGGCAGTTGGTGATCAAAGAAATAAAACAAAATAAAATCAATAAATAATAATGTCATAGACTTAAAGTCATACCTTTGAAGTCATAATGCATTGCAAGTGTTATTATGGAATGTTGTGCTGTGTTTTCAAGCGCTTCAATGTGACAGCGGGTGCATTCACGGAGATCAAGAGCAGCCGGAGATGAAGAGCAGCCGCCGCAGGGGAGGGATACCATGGTAAATAGGTTACCTATTTACCATGGTATCTCTCCCCTGGGTGCGTTGTGTTTTGGTGAGCAGGAAAGCAGCGGGCGGGATGGCGAGCTTGTCCTGCTGCTCCAACACAAGCTACCTTAAGAGCCGGTACTATGATGTCAATTGGTGAAGTTCGTCAGGAGTACTGCATAAAAAAAAAAACGAGTGTGTTGTCGTGGCAGTTGGTGAGCAAAGAAATAAAACAAAATAAAATCAATAAATAATAATGTCATAGACTTAAAGTCATACCTTTGAAGTCATAATGCATTGCAAGTGTTATTAGGGAATGTTGTGCTGTGTTTTCAAGCGCTTCAATGTGACAGCGGGTGCGTTCACGGAGATCAAGAGCAGCCGGAGATCAAGAGCAGCCGCCGCAGGGGAGGGATACCATGGTAAATAGGTTACCTATTTACCATGGTATCTCTCCCCTGGGTGCGTTGTGTTTTGGTGAGCAGGAAAGCAGCGGGCGGGATGGCGAGCTTGTCCTGCTGCTCCAACACAAGCTACCTTAAGAGCCGGTACGATGCGGTCAATGGGTGAAGTTCATCAGGAGTACTGCATAAAAAAAAAAAAACGAGTGTGTTGTCGTGGCAGTTGGTGATCAAAGAAATAAAACAAAATAAAATCAATAAATAATAATGTCATAGACTTAAAGTCATACCTTTGAAGTCATAATGCATTGCAAGTGTTATTAGGGAATGTTGTGCTGTGTTTTCAAGCGCTTCAATGTGACAGCGGGTGCGTTCACGGAGATCAAGAGCAGCCGGAGATCAAGAGCAGCCGCCGCAGGGGAGGGATACCATGGTAAATAGGTTACCTATTTACCATGGTATCTCTCCCCTGGGTGCGTTGTGTTTTGGTGAGCAGGAAAGCAGCGGGCGGGATGGCGAGCTTGTCCTGCTGCTCCAACACAATCTACTTTAAGAGCCCGTACGATGCGGTCAATGGGTGAAGTTCGTCAGGAGTACTGCATAAAAAAAAAAAAAAACGAGTGTGTTGTCGTGGCAGTTGGTGATCAAAGAAATAAAACAAAATAAAATCAATAAATAATAATGTCATAGACTTAAAGTCATACCTTTGAAGTCATAATGCATTGCAAGTGTTATTAGGGAATGTTGTGCTGTGTTTTCAAGCGCTTCAATGTGACAGCGGGTGCGTTCACGGAGATCAAGAGCAGCCGGAGATCAAGAGCAGCCGCCGCAGGGGAGGGATACCATGGTAAATAGGTTACCTATTTACCATGGTATCTCTCCCCTGGGTGCGTTGTGTTTTGGTGAGCAGGAAAGCAGCGGGCGGGATGGCGAGCTTGTCCTGCTGCTCCAACACAAGCTACCTTAAGAGCCGGTACGATGCGGTCAATGGGTGAAGTTCGTCAGGAGTACTGCATAAAAAAAAAAAAACGAGTGTGTTGTCGTGGCAGTTGGTGATCAAAGAAATAAAACAAAATAAAATCAATAAATAATAATGTCATAGACTTAAAGTCATACCTTTGAAGTCATAATGCATTGCAAGTGTTATTAGGGAATGTTGTGCTGTGTTTTCAAGCGCTTCAATGTGACAGCGGGTGCGTTCACGGAGATCAAGAGCAGCCGGAGATCAAGAGCAGCCGCCGCAGGGGAGGGATACCATGGTAAATAGGTTACCTATTTACCATGGTATCTCTCCCCTGGGTGCGTTGTGTTTTGGTGAGCAGGAAAGCAGCGGGCGGGATGGCGAGCTTGTCCTGCTGCTCCAACACAAGCTACTTTAAGAGCCCGTACGATGCGGTCAATGGGTGAAGTTCGTCAGGAGTACTGCATAAAAAAAAAAACGAGTGTGTTGTCGTGGCAGTTGGTGATCAAAGAAATAAAACAAAATAAAATCAATAAATAATAATGTCATAGACTTAAAGTCATACCTTTGAAGTCATAATGCATTGCAAGTGTTATTAGGGAATGTTGTGCTGTGTTTTCAAGCGCTTCAATGTGACAGCGGGTGCATTCACGGAGATCAAGAGCAGCCGGAGATGAAGAGCAGCCGCCGCAGGGGAGGGATACCATGGTAAATAGGTTACCTATTTACCATGGTATCTCTCCCCTGGGTGCGTTGTGTTTTGGTGAGCAGGAAAGCAGCGGGCGGGATGGCGAGCTTGTCCTGCTGCTCCAACACAAGCTACCTTAAGAGCCGGTACTATGATGTCAATTGGTGAAGTTCGTCAGGAGTACTGCATAAAAAAAAAAACGAGTGTGTTGTCGTGGCAGTTGGTGAGCAAAGAAATAAAACAAAATAAAATCAATAAATAATAATGTCATAGACTTAAAGTCATACCTTTGAAGTCATAATGCATTGCAAGTGTTATTAGGGAATGTTGTGCTGTGTTTTCAAGCGCTTCAATGTGACAGCGGGTGCGTTCACGGAGATCAAGAGCAGCCGGAGATCAAGAGCAGCCGCCGCAGGGGAGGGATACCATGGTAAATAGGTTACCTATTTACCATGGTATCTCTCCCCTGGGTGCGTTGTGTTTTGGTGAGCAGGAAAGCAGCGGGCGGGATGGCGAGCTTGTCCTGCTGCTCCAACACAAGCTACCTTAAGAGCCGGTACGATGCGGTCAATGGGTGAAGTTCGTCAGGAGTACTGCATAAAAAAAAAAAAACGAGTGTGTTGTCGTGGCAGTTGGTGATCAAAGAAATAAAACAAAATAAAATCAATAAATAATAATGTCATAGACTTAAAGTCATACCTTTGAAGTCATAATGCATTGCAAGTGTTATTAGGGAATGTTGTGCTGTGTTTTCAAGCGCTTCAATGTGACAGCGGGTGCGTTCACGGAGATCAAGAGCAGCCGGAGATCAAGAGCAGCCGCCGCAGGGGAGGGATACCATGGTAAATAGGTTACCTATTTACCATGGTATCTCTCCCCTGGGTGCGTTGTGTTTTGGTGAGCAGGAAAGCAGCGGGCGGGATGGCGAGCTTGTCCTGCTGCTCCAACACAAGCTACCTTAAGAGCCGGTACGATGCGGTCAATGGGTGAAGTTCGTCAGGAGTACTGCATAAAAAAAAAAAAACGAGTGTGTTGTCGTGGCAGTTGGTGATCAAAGAAATAAAACAAAATAAAATCAATAAATAATAATGTCATAGACTTAAAGTCATACCTTTGAAGTCATAATGCATTGCAAGTGTTATTAGGGAATGTTGTGCTGTGTTTTCAAGCGCTTCAATGTGACAGCGGGTGCGTTCACGGAGATCAAGAGCAGCCGGAGATGAAGAGCAGCCGCCGCAGGGGAGGGATACCATGGTAAATAGGTTACCTATTTACCATGGTATCTCTCCCCTGGGTGCGTTGTGTTTTGGTGAGCAGGAAAGCAGCGGGCGGGATGGCGAGCTTGTCCTGCTGCTCCAACACAAGCTACTTTAAGAGCCCGTACGATGCGGTCAATGGGTGAAGTTCGTCAGGAGTACTGCATAAAAAAAAAAAACGAGTGTGTTGTCGTGGCAGTTGGTGATCAAAGAAATAAAACAAAATAAAATCAATAAATAATAATGTCATAGACTTAAAGTCATACCTTTGAAGTCATAATGCATTGCAAGTGTTATTATGGAATGTTGTGCTGTGTTTTCAAGCGCTTCAATGTGACAGCGGGTGCATTCACGGAGATCAAGAGCAGCCGGAGATGAAGAGCAGCCGCCGCAGGGGAGGGATACCATGGTAAATAGTTTACCTATTTACCATGGTATCTCTCCCCTGGGTGTGTTGTGTTTTGGTGAGCAGGAAAGCAGCGGGCGGGATGGCGAGCTTGTCCTGCTGCTCCAACACAAGCTACCTTAAGAGCCGGTACTATGATGTCAATTGGTGAAGTTCGTCAGGAGTACTGCATAAAAAAAAAAACGAGTGTGTTGTCGTGGCAGTTGGTGAGCAAAGAAATAAAACAAAATAAAATCAATAAATAATAATGTCATAGACTTAAAGTCATACCTTTGAAGTCATAATGCATTGCAAGTGTTATTAGGGAATGTTGTGCTGTGTTTTCAAGCGCTTCAATGTGACAGCGGGTGCGTTCACGGAGATCAAGAGCAGCCGGAGATGAAGAGCAGCCGCCGCAGGGGAGGGATACCATGGTAAATAGGTTACCTATTTACCATGGTATCTCTCCCCTGGGTGCGTTGTGTTTTGGTGAGCAGGAAAGCAGCGGGCGGGATGGCGAGCTTGTCCTGCTGCTCCAACACAAGCTACCTTAAGAGCCGGTACGATGCGGTCAATGGGTGAAGTTCGTCAGGAGTACTGCATAAAAAAAAAAAAAACGAGTGTGTTGTCGTGGCAGTTGGTGATCAAAGAAATAAAACAAAATAAAATCAATAAATAATAATGTCATAGACTTAAAGTCATACCTTTGAAGTCATAATGCATTGCAAGTGTTATTAGGGAATGTTGTGCTGTGTTTTCAAGCGCTTCAATGTGACAGCGGGTGCGTTCACGGAGATCAAGAGCAGCCGGAGATCAAGAGCAGCCGCCGCAGGGGAGGGATACCATGGTAAATAGGTTACCTATTTACCATGGTATCTCTCCCCTGGGTGCGTTGTGTTTTGGTGAGCAGGAAAGCAGCGGGCGGGATGGCGAGCTTGTCCTGCTGCTCCAACACAAGCTACCTTAAGAGCCGGTACGATGCGGTCAATGGGTGAAGTTCGTCAGGAGTACTGCATAAAAAAAAAAAAACGAGTGTGTTGTCGTGGCAGTTGGTGATCAAAGAAATAAAACAAAATAAAATCAATAAATAATAATGTCATAGACTTAAAGTCATACCTTTGAAGTCATAATGCATTGCAAGTGTTATTAGGGAATGTTGTGCTGTGTTTTCAAGCGCTTCAATGTGACAGCGGGTGCGTTCACGGAGATCAAGAGCAGCCGGAGATGAAGAGCAGCCGCCGCAGGGGAGGGATACCATGGTAAATAGGTTACCTATTTACCATGGTATCTCTCCCCTGGGTGCGTTGTGTTTTGGTGAGCAGGAAAGCAGCGGGCGGGATGGCGAGCTTGTCCTGCTGCTCCAACACAAGCTACTTTAAGAGCCCGTACGATGCGGTCAATGGGTGAAGTTCGTCAGGAGTACTGCATAAAAAAAAAACGAGTGTGTTGTCGTGGCAGTTGGTGATCAAAGAAATAAAACAAAATAAAATCAATAAATAATAATGTCATAGACTTAAAGTCATACCTTTGAAGTCATAATGCATTGCAAGTGTTATTAGGGAATGTTGTGCTGTGTTTTCAAGCGCTTCAATGTGACAGCGGGTGCGTTCACGGAGATCAAGAGCAGCCGGAGATCAAGAGCAGCCGCCGCAGGGGAGGGATACCATGGTAAATAGGTTACCTATTTACCATGGTATCTCTCCCCTGGGTGCGTTGTGTTTTGGTGAGCAGGAAAGCAGCGGGCGGGATGGCGAGCTTGTCCTGCTGCTCCAACACAAGCTACCTTAAGAGCCGGTACGATGCGGTCAATGGGTGAAGTTCGTCAGGAGTACTGCATAAAAAAAAAAAAACGAGTGTGTTGTCGTGGCAGTTGGTGATCAAAGAAATAAAACAAAATAAAATCAATAAATAATAATGTCATAGACTTAAAGTCATACCTTTGAAGTCATAATGCATTGCAAGTGTTATTAGGGAATGTTGTGCTGTGTTTTCAAGCGCTTCAATGTGACAGCGGGTGCGTTCACGGAGATCAAGAGCAGCCGGAGATGAAGAGCAGCCGCCGCAGGGGAGGGATACCATGGTAAATAGGTTACCTATTTACCATGGTATCTCTCCCCTGGGTGCGTTGTGTTTTGGTGAGCAGGAAAGCAGCGGGCGGGATGGCGAGCTTGTCCTGCTGCTCCAACACAAGCTACTTTAAGAGCCCGTACGATGCGGTCAATGGGTGAAGTTCGTCAGGAGTACTGCATAAAAAAAAAAACGAGTGTGTTGTCGTGGCAGTTGGTGATCAAAGAAATAAAACAAAATAAAATCAATAAATAATAATGTCATAGACTTAAAGTCATACCTTTGAAGTCATAATGCATTGCAAGTGTTATTATGGAATGTTGTGCTGTGTTTTCAAGCGCTTCAATGTGACAGCGGGTGCATTCACGGAGATCAAGAGCAGCCGGAGATGAAGAGCAGCCGCCGCAGGGGAGGGATACCATGGTAAATAGGTTACCTATTTACCATGGTATCTCTCCCCTGGGTGTGTTGTGTTTTGGTGAGCAGGAAAGCAGCGGGCGGGATGGCGAGCTTGTCCTGCTGCTCCAACACAAGCTACCTTAAGAGCCGGTACTATGATGTCAATTGGTGAAGTTCGTCAGGAGTACTGCATAAAAAAAAAAACGAGTGTGTTGTCGTGGCAGTTGGTGATCAAAGAAATAAAACAAAATAAAATCAATAAATAATAATGTCATAGACTTAAAGTCATACCTTTGAAGTCATAATGCATTGCAAGTGTTATTATGGAATGTTGTGCTGTGTTTTCAAGCGCTTCAATGTGACAGCGGGTGCATTCACGGAGATCAAGAGCAGCCGGAGATGAAGAGCAGCCGCCGCAGGGGAGGGATACCATGGTAAATAGGTTACCTATTTACCATGGTATCTCTCCCCTGGGTGTGTTGTGTTTTGGTGAGCAGGAAAGCAGCGGGCGGGATGGCGAGCTTGTCCTGCTGCTCCAACACAAGCTACCTTAAGAGCCGGTACTATGATGTCAATTGGTGAAGTTCGTCAGGAGTACTGCATAAAAAAAAAAACGAGTGTGTTGTCGTGGCAGTTGGTGAGCAAAGAAATAAAACAAAATAAAATCAATAAATAATAATGTCATAGACTTAAAGTCATACCTTTGAAGTCATAATGCATTGCAAGTGTTATTAGGGAATGTTGTGCTGTGTTTTCAAGCGCTTCAATGTGACAGCGGGTGCGTTCACGGAGATCAAGAGCAGCCGGAGATGAAGAGCAGCCGCCGCAGGGGAGGGATACCATGGTAAATAGGTTACCTATTTACCATGGTATCTCTCCCCTGGGTGCGTTGTGTTTTGGTGAGCAGGAAAGCAGCGGGCGGGATGGCGAGCTTGTCCTGCTGCTCCAACACAAGCTACCTTAAGAGCCGGTACGATGCGGTCAATGGGTGAAGTTCGTCAGGAGTACTGCATAAAAAAAAAAAAACGAGTGTGTTGTCGTGGCAGTTGGTGATCAAAGAAATAAAACAAAATAAAATCAATAAATAATAATGTCATAGACTTAAAGTCATACCTTTGAAGTCATAATGCATTGCAAGTGTTATTAGGGAATGTTGTGCTGTGTTTTCAAGCGCTTCAATGTGACAGCGGGTGCGTTCACGGAGATCAAGAGCAGCCGGAGATGAAGAGCAGCCGCCGCAGGGGAGGGATACCATGGTAAATAGGTTACCTATTTACCATGGTATCTCTCCCCTGGGTGCGTTGTGTTTTGGTGAGCAGGAAAGCAGCGGGCGGGATGGCGAGCTTGTCCTGCTGCTCCAACACAAGCTACTTTAAGAGCCCGTACGATGCGGTCAATGGGTGAAGTTCGTCAGGAGTACTGCATAAAAAAAAAACGAGTGTGTTGTCGTGGCAGTTGGTGATCAAAGAAATAAAACAAAATAAAATCAATAAATAATAATGTCATAGACTTAAAGTCATACCTTTGAAGTCATAATGCATTGCAAGTGTTATTAGGGAATGTTGTGCTGTGTTTTCAAGCGCTTCAATGTGACAGCGGGTGCGTTCACGGAGATCAAGAGCAGCCGGAGATGAAGAGCAGCCGCCGCAGGGGAGGGATACCATGGTAAATAGGTTACCTATTTACCATGGTATCTCTCCCCTGGGTGCGTTGTGTTTTGGTGAGCAGGAAAGCAGCGGGCGGGATGGCGAGCTTGTCCTGCTGCTCCAACACAAGCTACCTTAAGAGCCGGTACGATGCGGTCAATGGGTGAAGTTCGTCAGGAGTACTGCATAAAAAAAAAAAAAAACGAGTGTGTTGTCGTGGCAGTTGGTGATCAAAGAAATAAAACAAAATAAAATCAATAAATAATAATGTCATAGACTTAAAGTCATACCTTTGAAGTCATAATGCATTGCAAGTGTTATTAGGGAATGTTGTGCTGTGTTTTCAAGCGCTTCAATGTGACAGCGGGTGCGTTCACGGAGATCAAGAGCAGCCGGAGATGAAGAGCAGCCGCCGCAGGGGAGGGATACCATGGTAAATAGGTTACCTATTTACCATGGTATCTCTCCCCTGGGTGCGTTGTGTTTTGGTGAGCAGGAAAGCAGCGGGCGGGATGGCGAGCTTGTCCTGCTGCTCCAACACAAGCTACCTTAAGAGCCGGTACGATGCGGTCAATGGGTGAAGTTCGTCAGGAGTACTGCATAAAAAAATAAAAAAAACGAGTGTGTTGTCGTGGCAGTTGGTGATCAAAGAAATAAAACAAAATAAAATCAATAAATAATAATGTCATAGACTTAAAGTCATACCTTTGAAGTCATAATGCATTGCAAGTGTTATTAGGGAATGTTGTGCTGTGTTTTCAAGCGCTTCAATGTGACAGCGGGTGCGTTCACGGAGATCAAGAGCAGCCGGAGATGAAGAGCAGCCGCCGCAGGGGAGGGATACCATGGTAAATAGGTTACCTATTTACCATGGTATCTCTCCCCTGGGTGCGTTGTGTTTTGGTGAGCAGGAAAGCAGCGGGCGGGATGGCGAGCTTGTCCTGCTGCTCCAACACAAGCTACTTTAAGAGCCCGTACGATGCGGTCAATGGGTGAAGTTCGTCAGGAGTACTGCATAAAAAAAAAACGAGTGTGTTGTCGTGGCAGTTGGTGATCAAAGAAATAAAACAAAATAAAATCAATAAATAATAATGTCATAGACTTAAAGTCATACCTTTGAAGTCATAATGCATTGCAAGTGTTATTAGGGAATGTTGTGCTGTGTTTTCAAGCGCTTCAATGTGACAGCGGGTGCGTTCACGGAGATCAAGAGCAGCCGGAGATCAAGAGCAGCCGCCGCAGGGGAGGGATACCATGGTAAATAGGTTACCTATTTACCATGGTATCTCTCCCCTGGGTGCGTTGTGTTTTGGTGAGCAGGAAAGCAGCGGGCGGGATGGCGAGCTTGTCCTGCTGCTCCAACACAAGCTACTTTAAAAGCCCGTACGATGCGGTCAATGGGTGAAGTTCGTCAGGAGTACTGCATAAAAAAAAAAAAAAAACGAGTGTGTTGTCGTGGCAGTTGGTGATCAAAGAAATAAAACAAAATAAAATCAATAAATAATAATGTCATAGACTTAAAGTCATACCTTTGAAGTCATAATGCATTGCAAGTGTTATTAGGGAATGTTGTGCTGTGTTTTCAAGCGCTTCAATGTGACAGCGGGTGCGTTCACGGAGATCAAGAGCAGCCGGAGATGAAGAGCAGCCGCCGCAGGGGAGGGATACCATGGTAAATAGGTTACCTATTTACCATGGTATCTCTCCCCTGGGTGCGTTGTGTTTTGGTGAGCAGGAAAGCAGCGGGCGGGATGGCGAGCTTGTCCTGCTGCTCCAACACAAGCTACCTTAAGAGCCGGTACGATGCGGTCAATGGGTGAAGTTCGTCAGGAGTACTGCATAAAAAAAAAAAAAAAACGAGTGTGTTGTCGTGGCAGTTGGTGATCAAAGAAATAAAACAAAATAAAATCAATAAATAATAATGTCATAGACTTAAAGTCATACCTTTGAAGTCATAATGCATTGCAAGTGTTATTAGGGAATGTTGTGCTGTGTTTTCAAGCGCTTCAATGTGACAGCGGGTGCGTTCACGGAGATCAACAGAAAAGAATGCATAGAGAAAAATATTGTATTCTGGCCAAGGGCTTTGGTTTTGCCCAGAGCCGTAACTAAGCTTTTAGCTACCGGGGCATACATATATATATATATATATATATATATATATATATATATATATATATATATATATATATATATATATATATATATATATATTGCATGCACCTCTGGGATGAAGGAACCGGAGGTGGATGGAAAGACTCCATATCGTAGCTAGCGGGGCATGCAAGACTCCATATCGGAGCTACCGGGGCATGCAATTATATATATATATATATATATATATATATATATATATATATATATATATATATATATATATATATATATATATATAAATTATTAATATATATATATATATATATATATATATATATTATATATATATTATTATTATTATTATATATATATTATTAATATATATATATATATATATATATATTAATTAAAGATATTTTTTTTCTTTTTTCTTTTTTTTTTTGGATGTTAGGAGTTAGGATGGTATTTACTCGCGCATAGGTTTGAATGTTATTTCCGAATCTCTCCTTTAACATGTCTGAAGGGGACACTGTATTACTTAAAACGTGAATTAACGTCTTAAATCGTGTTAAAAGTGAGCAGTTACCTGGGATTACACACCAGGTTCAGACGCATTGATTGGACTAATGTATCCGCAGGCGACCTGAGACTCACCGTTTCAACGGTGTCAGTAGTGCTCAATTTTGTAGGGGGGCGGAGTCACGGTCGCTAGTGGGGTTCGGGGGCATGCCCCCCCGGGAAGAAATTTTTTAGTAGACAGCTATTAAATGGTAACTTCTGGTGGCTTGAAATGAATGCTGGACATGATTCGAGGACAGTTTGATTGACATGAAGTTGGCTGGTATACACTTAAAACACTATGATAAAGTGTCCCTCCTGGAAGCTGGTTTGACATCCCTGCTGTAGAATTACTAATAACCTGAATTATAACCTATCCCAGCCTTACTGTAAGCTACCAATACCCCTGGCGCTACAAGCATGAGCACATGCACGCTCACGTGCTCTGCCTGCCACTCCTGTGTCTGTGCTGCTGCTCGTACCTGGGTGCATTGCTTCATTCACCTGATAAAATAATAAATTGATGCATGCCATATAGAGAGAAAATATATGGCTATGCTAACTTTATTTGCTGAGTATTACTATACAGCATTAGCCTACTATTATATCACAATGTGCCTCAAACAATAATATATCTCAAAACTGAGTCTAACACTTTCACTGTTATAATCACTAAGCCATTACAGACCCCACCTGCGACCCTGTTGCTCCACCTGCCTCTGTACTGCTTTTACCAGGCTGCACTGCTTCACTCGCCTGATAAAATGATAAATTGATGCATGCTGTTTAGAGAGAAAGTATGACTCTGCTAACGATAGGTTGCGGATGCAACCCCGCTTCCCTGAAAGAGAAAATAACCATCAAGGTATGGGATATTGCCGTCAGGCAGTAGCGATTGGCTGAGCTTTTATAGCAAAGCTGCCGATAGGCCTCTGCGCGAGCTGCCACGTAAGCCCGCCCCCTTGGGAGCTTACTATACGCAGCGCGCAGAGACTCACTTCCTCTTTTGCTCTTCAGGCCGTGAAGGCTTCTGAAGCGACCACGCGGCTTGATGGTTATTTTCTCTTTCAGGGAACCGGGGTTGCATCCGCAACCTATCGTTCCCTTTCAAGTCGAAAATAACCATCAAGGTATGGGAACAGTGTACCCAAGCCGTCGCGAGGGAGGATTCTCGGCAGTAGGACAGACTTACGTCATAACGCAACTGCGTAGGCAGTACATCTAGGCATATGCGGAGCTGCACCTCAGCGTCTATGCTCGTAATGACACCTGTCTTAAAGGTGGAACAGTCAACACCATGCTATCAACCACTCTATATGTCCGCATCCTGAGGCGTCATAGAGTGCAAAACAGATGCTCCAAAAAGTGGAGCAGAGGAATCCAGTACATTTAACCTGTAAAACCTCATGAAAGTATGCGGCGTAGCCCAACTGGCTGCCGCGCAAATATCAGACACCGGCACCCCTCGAAAGAGGGCCCAGGATGTCGCCATACCCCTGGTAGAATGCGCCTTCAACTGCCCTGGTGGTGGAAGGCCTGCAGATTCATACGCTAATCTAATAGCATCCACTATCCAGTGGGAAAGGCGCTGTTTAGACAGCGGCTGACCCAAAGATCTAGAACCATGGCATATGAACAACTGTTCTGTCTGCCTCACAGTCCTTGTACGGTCAATATAACACCTCAATGCCCTCACGGGGCAGAGCATGTGTAACCGCTCTTCCTCTGGGGAAGAAAAAGGAGGAGGATGGAACACCATCAACTCGACTGACTGGTTCATGTGGAACGGGGATATAACCTTTGGTAAAAAGGCCGGATTAGGGCGCATGGAGACCTTAGAACCGTCTCCTGCAAAACGAGTACAAGAAGGATGCACTGAAAGTGCATGTAACTCGCTCACGCGTTTTGCTGATACCACAGCCAGCAAAAATGCAGTCTTAATAGATATGAGCTTCATATCCACGCTGTGGAGAGGCTCAAACGGTGCCTTGGTAAGGGCTTCTAGCACCACATCAAGGCTCCACGACGGTAAACTGGTCGTTCTTGGAGGCCGCAAGCGTCTTGCGCCTTTCAGAAACTGAGATGCCAAAAAATGGCAACCAGGTGATAAACCGTCAATGCGTACATGACAAGCCGAAATGGCGGCTAAATACACTTTAAGTGTAGAAGGAGATTTCCCTTCATCCAGCAGTTTCTGCAGAAACTGCAATATTACTGCCATAGGACAGGAGACTGGGTCATGGCTCTCAGCCAGACACCAACTCTGAAACAACTGCCACTTATACACATACTGCGACCTAGTAGAGGGCGCTCTCGCACTCTGGATGGTCGATATAACTGCAGTCGAAAGCCCTAAGGCTGACAGGCGCTCCCGCTCAGGGGCCAAGCCCACAACTGCATGAGTTTGGGGTTCGGATGCCAAAGCTCTCCTTGAGCTTGGGACAACAAGTCCGCTCGCAGAGGGAGCTCCCTCGGGCGACCGTGCAGTAATTGCACTAGACTCGGGAACCATATTCTCCGAGGCCACCGAGGAGCGATCAGAATCACTGTCGCTCGCTCTACCCTGACCTTCTCCAAGAAGGCGGGGAGCATCGGAATCGGTGGAAAGGCATACAGCAGCCCTGGCGGCCATTCGTGAGCCAGTGCATCCACCCCCAGGGGGCTGTCGAGGTCCTTCACCGAGAACCATAGGGGACAGTGCGTGGTCTCTCGCGAAGCGAAGAGATCGACCTGCGCTGTGCCGAACCATTCCCAGATGCGCTCCACCACTTGAGGGTGGAGACGCCATTCGCCCGCAAGAGGACCTCCTCTGGACAGGAGATCCGCTGCGTAATTGACTCTGCCCGGCAGATGAACTGCACGCAGAGAGGCTAAACGCGGTTGAGCCCAGAGCAACAGCCGCGTTACCATCTGGTGAAGACTGGGGGACCGCAATCCGCCCTGGCGATTGATATACGCCACTACTGTGGTGTTGTCTGACCGCACTAACACGTGCTTGTCTAGAAGCACTGGCAAGAAGTGCCGGAGGGCGAGGTCCACCGCTCTGAGCTCCAGAGCGTTGATGTGGGCTGACCTCCAGGGTCCTGACCACACTCCACGGGTCCCTGTCCCGTTCCAGACTGCTCCCCAACCATGGTTGGAAGCGTCGGTCGTGATGACCTGCCTTCTTAAAATGGGACCCAAGCGTACGCCTTGGCGGAGGTTTGACGGAACTCTCCACCAGCGTAGCGCTTCCAGCAGGCTTGGGATACCCTTAGCCTGTGGTGTTTGTCTCTCCGCGGATGCAACGCGAAGGCATTGAACCAGGCCTGCAGAGGTCTCTGGTGTAGTAAGCCCAAAGGAAGGGCTTGTGAGGCGGCAGCCATCAACCCCAGCATGCGCTGACACAGCTCCATGCTGACTGTTTGTCTCAACCTGAATAGGGAAAGACACCGCTCTATTGAGGCAACTCTTTGTGTCGACAGGGTCGCTTCCATGGACACTGAGTCCAGATGTAGACCCAAGAATTCAGTCTGTTGGCTCGGCACTAGGCGGCTCTTTTCTGAATTGATCTTCAGACCTAGCCGCCGAAGATGGTCTGTAACCATCACTGTGTGCTGTGCCACCTGCTCCGACTGCGCGCAGACGAGCCAGTCGTCCAGATAATTCAGCAGTCGGACACCTTGAGCCCGCAAGGGAGCTAGAATGGCATCCATACATTTCGAAAAGGTTCGAGGAGCTAGTGACAGGCCGAATGGAAGGACACAAAACTCGTATACCCTGCTCTGGAATGCGAAACGCAGATACTTCCTGTGACCCGGGCAGATGGGAACGTGAAAGTACGCATCTGTCAGGTCCACGGTGGTGAACCAGTCGCCGTGTCGGACTGACTGGATGATGTGCCTGTGCGTAAGCATCCTGAACGATAACACCCGCAGGTATTTGTTCAGTACTCGCAGATCTAAAATAGGACGGAGCCCGCCGTCCTTCTTGGGCACCAGGAAGTATTTGGAATAGAACCCCTGGTCGATCAGAGCAGGGTCTACTTGTTGAATGGCACGCTTGCTGAGCAATGCTTGTATTTCCACATTCAGAGCTGAGGACTGAACCGAGTCCTTCACTGCAGTTACGACCACTCCCCGAAAGGGGGGAGGTTTTAACTGGAACTGAAGGGTGTACCAGGTGGATATAGTTTTGTGCACCCAGATGTCGTTGGTGCATTGTTGCCAGAACTGGAGCTGGGAGACAGTGTAGGGGAGGGTTAACAGCTGCCTGGTGTTCTCAGGGCTGTTTGGGCTGGGCTCGTTCGCGAGGGGCCTGGCCAGAGCCCCGAGGGCGTGGCTTGGCACCACCTCTAGGGCGCCACCCTCCGCGCTGCGGTCTTGAAAAAGGAGGTTGACCGCGCGCTGCTGTGCTTGAGGGAGAGGTCTTAGTACCCCCTGGCCGTGGCTGGTGCTGCGGTGGTGCCCTGCGCCACTGATGTTCCTGAGGCCGCTTCGGCTGGAACGACGGTTTTGGCCACATTTTCGCCATTTGCTGTGACGCCTCCCGCGCCTTGGCGGAGCGTTGCAGCATCTCCTCCAGCGCTGGACCAAATGTGTGTCCCGGTGTAATTGGGGCATCCAGCAACGGGGCCTTATCAGGTTCCTGCACTCTCGCCTGCGAGAGCCAGAGCTGCCTTCTGGCCACCACCAGAGACGCGATGCTCCTGCCCTGAGCCCGCGCGTTGAGCTGGGCCAGCTTCACCAGCAGTTGACTGATGGTCCCCAACTCGCTTCTGAGGGCCGCCGAAGGGCACTCAGGCAGGTCTTTGATTAGTGCCGCTTGGTAGACCGTCAGCAAGCTGGCCACATTAGAGAGCTTGACCGCCTCTGTGGCCGCAGCGTACCCCTTCTTGAGGTGTACCTCAGTGGTCCTGCACTGCTTATTGGGGCATGCAGGATCTTTCGTCAGCCCCGATAATGTTGGCGTCTTCACCAACGCGGCGAACGCAGCGTCCACAGGTGGGAAGGACGCCAACCCAGCCTCACTTGCCCCTTGCATGTTAAAGGCCGAGGCCTTGCGAGAAGTCGCCGGGGCAGAGGCCGGAGCCCCCCAGGTGGACTGTACCTCCTTAATAAAGTCTGGGAATGCCGGAAGCATCCTGGACTGACTGGACTGGGCTGAAGGCGACTCAAACAAGGAGCGCCGAGGTGGTTCCGCCATCGGCCACTCGACGCCCAAGTGGCGGGTTGCTCTGTCCACCACAGACCATGTAGGGTCATTGGTGTCCTGCACGTGGAGCTCGTCCTCAGAGTGCTGGGAGGCTACCTCAGCCTCTGTACTGTCCCCCTCTAGGATGTCAGATGCGTCTCTAGACAGCGCATCGATATCCCACTCCCCTTGAGACTGCACTGGAGGAGCGACGACCGGTGCAGGTTGTGGAGGGGCCACTGGCTGACTAGCAATGGGCCCAGTCGGTTGTCCTGGGACTGGAGGCACCACATTTGCTAGGGACATGAGGATGGACTGCTGCCCCATCATAACCTCCATGAATTGAGATATTTTGGAGGTTAGCTCTGCCACCCCCGACCTGTCTCTGTATCGCCTGTCCCGACGAGGGGAACGAGAGCGTGCTCTCCGTCGAGGCGATCTGGAGTGCGACCTAGACTCCCGACGGGGGCGTACCCTACGAGGGGAGGGGCTGCGCTCCCGAGCGCGTCTGGTGGGGGACCTCTGACCAGCCGTTAGCTGGGAGGACGGGCTCCTGGAGAGCTGCAGCCGCCCTGGCGGCGTCGCCGTAGATGACGGCGGGGCAGAAATGGTGTGGGACGATCCAGTGGAAGGAGAGCGCCCACCCACTGCTTTCTTCGCCCTTTGGCGGAGGGTGCGTGTCTGGAAACCAGCACAAAGATGGCAAAAAGCCCTATCCGGCAACGTGGATGCGGCGTGCTCTGGCCCCAGACACGCCACACAGTCCTCATGGGGATCGCTCGCTGGCAATTTTGCCTGGCAGGTGACGCAACGGTGGAACCCGGACATGGTTGCCGAAGCGTGGACGTGCACTGATGGTAAAGGCGTCGATGCGCCAAGCGTCGAGCGCCGAAGCGTCGAGCGTTGAGGTGCGTGCACCGAGCGTCAAGGCGTCGAAGCGCCGAGCGTCGAGGTGCGTGCACCGAGCGAGCGCCGAAGTGCGTGCACCGAGCGTCGAGGTGCGTGCACCGAGCATCAAGGCGTCGAAGCGCCGAGCGTCGAGGTGCGTGCACCGAGCGTCGAGGTGCGTGCACCGAGCGTCGAGCGTCGAGGTGCGTGCACCGAGCGTCGACGCGTCGAAGCGCCGAGCGTCGAGGTGCGTGCACCGAGCGTCAAGGCGTCGATGCGCCGAGCGTCGAAGCGTCGAGCGTCGAGGTGCGTGCACCGAGCGTCGAGCGTCGAGGTGCGTGCACCGAGCGTCGAGCGTCGAGGTGCGTGCACCGAGCGTCGAGGCGCCGACGCGCCGAGCGTCGAGCGCCGAAGCGTCGAGCGTCGAGGTGCGTGCACCGAGCGTCGAGCGCCGAAGCGTCGAGCGTCGAGGTGCGCGCACCGAGCGTCGAGCGCCGAGCGTCGAGGTGCGTGCACCGAGCGTCGAGGCGTCGACGCGCTGAGCGTCGAGCGCCGAAGCGTCGAGCGTCGAGGTGCGTGCACCGAGCGTCGAGCGCCGAAGCGTCGAGCGTCGAGGTGCGTGCACCGAGCGTCGAGGCGTCGACGCGCCGAGCGTCGAAGCGTCGAGGTGCGTGCACCGAGCGTCGAGCGCCGATGCGTCGAGCGTCGAGGTGCGTGCACCGAGCGTCGATGCGCCGAAGTCCCCAAGCGCAGACGCGCTAGCACCAAGCGCTGATGTGCTGCACAAAGCGCCGAAGCGCTGCACCAAGTGGCAAAGTGCCGACACCAAGTGCCTAAGCGCAGCACGCCGGAGCGTGAGTACCGAGCGTAGAACGCTAGCACAGACGCCTAAGCGTCAGCTGACCCGCAGAGCGGAGACGCTATGTGCTGGTACAGTGTCTGATGCTGTGCACTACTTACCTGCTGGTGCCTGGGATTGAGGCTTAGTGGTCGTCTTCCTCTGTGTAGTGAATGGGATTTTTTTTTTTTTTTTTTTTTGCTGCAGCAGTACTGCTGGTGGTGATTAAGTGACTGGGACACAGTATATGTGGGCACAGTACAACTACCACGCGTTTTTTTTTTTTTTTTTTTTTTCACCGCAGGCAGTACGTGGGAGACAGCAGAGCAGGCTCCACACACACGCGGTCTAGCCAAGGCAAGACCGGGGCTGCAGACACGCGCGCGGCCAAGGCCAACGCAACGTGCGTCACAAATATATAAAAATACACACAGAAAAATATATATTTTAATACAACCCAAAACACAACACAATAATCAAAATTAATTAATAAAGGAAAGACGGGAGACCACGAGACAACGCGATGCAAGCAAAGCGTGAAGGAAATATATAAAATATATACAAATATACACAATATATAAAATCCTTAAATAATAATAACGACTCCGAAGAGTGTAACTGAAATAAACTCCGAGAAGGGGCAAAAACCAGCTTCTCAAGCTTTAAGCTTATTGAGTACAATCAGCTACGGGCTCAGTGGCGACGCATAGGGGGGGCACGCCTGGTCACGTGCCCCCCCAGATTTCTGCCAGGCAGTGGCTTAGCCACTGTGTTAGGATCGTTCACACTGAAACATGTGTAAGAAATTCCAATATTGTTATATTTTTCGCTTCCCATTATAGCGGGGCGCACGTGGCATGGGCGGCGCTGATTTTTCTTTTCGCTCACGGAAAGAACTTTTTATTTACCGCGTTGCTATCAACCAATGAGAATACATAAGCAAGCTGTACTTGCTCAACCCCAAACACAGATGCATGAAACATATAGGCTATGATTACTGTATATGCTATGTAGCCTAGCTACTACACATATAGATGTGGTAGAGGACATCTACTATGTAATGAGTAGCCTATGTATTTACATAGAATGCACTCGCCTCATGACATATCTTATTGCCAGCTGACCTCTCCAGCAGCCAGCCTACTAATAAGATTATCATTTTTCACGGATTGTGCAGCCAGCTTCATCAAGGGACGGTAACCAAGTCCATCCAGGTCTTGGAGATGGAGTGGTGGTAAATGTACAACCTGTTATTAATTGAATAACTAAAGAAATAAATCAGAATGAAAACAGTTCTGGACGCTGCTGAGAGAAAACCGGCAAAACTGTTTCAATTCCTGAGTTCGGTTACCTACTTGTTTTCATTCTGATTATTTGTTTAGGCTACAACGTGTCCGTCAGCGAATGTCAGTGCAGTGTGATACCAAAAAAAATGAGTGGTTGGATTTGCTGTCAATCAACCCAAGTTTTTTTGTTGGATCAGCTGTTTGTACATTTTTTTGTGTTTAAAGGCGCTGTAGTTATATAATGTAGTTAATGCAACTGTGTGCACAAGTCCCTCCTCCCCCGAACCTCCAGAAGATTAGGTACCATCGGCAGTCTTGCGTCAGTCAAAGAGTAATTACATTAGTCAGGATTTGTGAAATTAAATAAAATGGGTTGCTTTGCTTTGAACACCAAATGTGAAATAAACAACCATAAGTACGAATGAAATTATATATAGTTACTTATTATCATAATGTGAATTTGAAATCTGATGCGCATGTTAAAAGTTCAAGTCCTTTGCTTCGTATTTCCTTTTTTGTTTTTAAACGGAAGTGTTCTGAACTGAATCTCTCTTTTTAACTATTTTGCACAACAGTGTATTTGGTTATTGGATCTTCTTTTTTTTAAAAAAAGTTCTTTATTTTTCGACAATAAAACGTCAATGCACTAATAAGAAATCAGGTTGCCAATTTCACCACTGTGACTATTCACCTTAAAAAAGTTACCATTGCCACCCTCTCCCGAAAAAAAATCCTGTCTACGCCACTGTTGCCAGGGTTTATTATTTAAAAATGCGCAGTTTATTTCAAACTTTCAAAACATAATAACATAACAAAGAGTGTCTAAGACCCTTCACCGTTATATTTGTTCTCGTGTGAGACTTTCACTTTTTCAGTCAGCGAAAATATGTGCTAAAACGGAGTGAATTTGAGCCCTGTTAAAATGGCAAAAAGACAGCTACGTTTGGAGTTTTTCTACAACAAAAAAGCTAAACCTCCAACGCCAGAGACATCAACAGAAACCGAACCTGACTCTTCTGTAGTTCAGAATGTTACGAACAGCACATATATGTATTTGCATGCCCCGGTAGCTAAATGCTTAGTTACGGCTCTGGGCAAAACCAAAGCCCATGGCCAGTATACAATATTTTTCTGTATGCATTATTTTCTGTTGAGCACTACTGACACCGTTGAAACGGTGAGTCTTAGGTCGCCTGCGGATACATTAATCCAATCAATGCGTCTGAACCTAGTGTGTAATCCCAAGGTAACTGCTCACTGTTAACACGTTTTAAGACGTTACTTCACGTTTTTATTAATACAGTGTCCCCTTCAGACATGTTAAAGGAGAGATTCGGAAATAACATTCAAAACTATGTGCGAGTAAATACAATCCTAACTCTTAACATCAAAAAAAAAAAAAGAAAAAAGAAAAAAAATAACAATACTATATATATATATATATATATATATATATATATATATATATATATATATATATATATATATATATATATATATATATATAATTGCATGCCCCGGTATCTACGATATGGAGTCTTGCATGCCCCGGTAGCTACAATATGGAGTCTTTCCATCCACCTCCGGTTGCTTCATTCCGGAGGTGCATGCAATTTATATATATATATATATATATATATATATATATATATATATATATATATATATATATATATATATATTTGGATGCCCCGGTAGCTAAATGCTTAGTTACGGCGCTGGGCAAAACCAAAGCCCATGGCCAGTATACAATATTTTTCTGTATGCATTATTTTCTGTTGAGCACTACTGACACCGTTGAAACGGTGAGTCTTAGGTCGCCTGCGGATACATTAGTCCAATCAATGCGTCTGAACCTGGTGTGTAATCCCAAGGTAACTGCTCACTGTTAACACGTTTTAATACGTTAATTCACGTTTAAGTAATACAGTGTCCCCTTCAGACATGTTAATGGAGAGATTCGGAAATAACATTCAAAACTACACTCTAAAAAGTAAGGGTTCTTTGAGGGTTCCTCAGGGAACCTTAGGGTTCTATTGCAAGTTTTTTTTCACAGTAAGGGTTCGTTTGGGAACCTCTGGTTGCTGTGTCTAATATAATATTGCAAAGGGTTCATCTTAGAACTCTTTATATCAATACATTGTAAATTGTGCTCTACAATATTGATGTGCAAATCGCAATTTTTAATACACAATACATGATGAGAGAAAAAGTCTGTCATAAAAAGGTAAACACCATAAATGGTTATAATTGTGTACACGGTATTGAGAGGAAATCAAAGGGCAGATAATATTTTGCCAAATATTTAAATAGAATTTATAATAGTATATGTATGTATAACATGTGTATTGTAGTTTAATGTTAGCCTTTAGGCGTAATTCGGGGGATGTCGTAGAGGGCGCTCTCCCGCTTTGCGCTCCTTTTTTCTTCTTATCCTATTTCCTTTTCTTTAGCCTATCTTACCTTCCCTCCGTGGCATCCTGCCCGGTAGCGTCCGCGATCTCTTCCGGGTGGAAGCTGATCCCAGTTCAGCCTCATTTAGTATTTCCAGCCAATCGCACAATGCAGCGCTCGCCTCGTCAATTATTAGGGCATGGCCAGCACTGCTCCACATATGTGTTATTGGCTGCCCCTCCTGTCTATCTCACTCTCTTTTTCTACTTTAACCCAGCACTATTTCCGCTTCCTTGTCTGTGTTTGTTTTTTGTTCCTCCTCCTCCCCACCTCTGCTCCTTTCCATATCGCACTGTCCGCACAGGGCTCCCTCAGGGGGGGAAGTGAGTCTCACTCCCCCGGCTGTCCGGGTCGGCCTCTTGTCTCAACCACTGCCGCCCGGCTGTTCCTCGCCGGCCTGAGGGGACCCCCGGCCACATCCTATTCTTCTGCTGCTTATGCGCTAAGCCTTCCAGGCCTCAACCTTGCTGTCCCATCTCCTCTCTTCTATTTCAAGTCCAGGACCATTTCAGCCCCCTCATGCAGTAGGCCGTGCCTCCACCTGCCGAGCGGGCCCCGACCGAGGGGGGGGGGGGGGGGTTCTCTGTTTTCGTCTCTCCTAAACGGACCCGAGACACTTTTTCCTAAGCTCTCCACGCCGCCCAGCTGCCAGCTTAGCTGCCTGAGGATGCTGCACTGAGTTGCGAAGGATCTGTCCTTTTGTCCTGTTCGTCCCCTTCCTGTCTCTTGCTCCACTAAACGCCCAGCAGCCAGAGGATGCTGCCTGACCCGTCGGGAGCGAGAGTCAGTTTGTTGTATGTTATATGTCTAAACTTTGCTCTCTCTCTCACTTTTACGTCACCCAGCAGTCGGAGGATGCTGTCTGACCCGGCGGAAAGTGTTTATATCTAATCCTTTGCTCTTCTCATGTCTCCCTCTCTACGTTGCCCAGCAGCCAGAGGATGCTGCCTGACCCGACGAGAAGGGAAAACTCCCCTGCACAACACAATACAACATAAATAAATAAATAAATAAATAAATACATCAATACATTATAAATACTGTACCTCTAATCAATCTGATCACTTTAGAGGAGGGGCAGTTTCAGTTGCCAACAAACAGCATATATCTTAAAGTGCAAAGGAAAAAAGTGAGTGATCCACAAATGTTTTCGGGAGTACTGTAAGCTTCAGGAAAAACAAAACACAATTTCAAGCCGTCCTTTTAAATAACAGACAAATATTCTTTCATGAAAAAAAGGTTTTTTTTCAAAAACTATTTTACATAACTTTCTACTGTCAATTCAACTGCTGTAGAGAAACATATATATATATATATATATATATATATATATATATATATATATATATATATATATATATATATATATATATTAATTGGCTCACATAGCAGACTTTATTGACCATGTTGTTTGGTCAAGATGCATTATGCTGTATGATATTAAACAGCTGATCCATTTGCTTGACTGGGCAAGGTGAGTATGGGCACATGTTAATACAATCCTTTGGCTCTAAGTCTGGGCAAGGTGGGGCTTGTTTAATCATGTCAAGCATGTGATCATTTTGCCTAGACATGGTCCATCTTACCAGTTTAATGTTACCAGGGGCTTAGCTAGGAATAGATTTTTACTGAGGCAAAAATCAAATTTTTGTCTAAAAAAACCCCAAAACCCTGTGCATATCCTGTTCATGTTACGAAGGTGAAATTTATCATATTTTAAAGCCCGGAGACTATTAATGCAAACTGCAAAGCGATACAACATATTCCTAAAATTACCCTATTCACACTGTTAGAAATATGTGATATTAAAAGGACAAGAAGAATAGAAGTTATAGATATGAACACGTAGATGGGTTTATACCTTCATTGAGAGACATGCGTTTGGTTCACTGCTATTGAAGTTAATGCTGACACTGATGACACTGATGCTACAACTGGAGCTGGTAAGACTGGTGCTGCTACTTCCAAATATTTAACTAGAATTTATAATAGTATATGTATGTATAACATGTGTATTGTAGTTTATTTCCATTTGTATCCATCTTGAAAAGAACCTTTAATTGGATAAATATGTAGGAGACACCCATACGACCTTCAACACAATAATAAAACCTCAGGGCAAGATCCCCCTGCACAACACAATACAACATAAATAAATAAATAAATAAATAAATAAATAAATAAATAAATGCATTATGCTATCGCTGGCAAAAGGCTGTTTGAAATTTTTTAACTACTAAAAGTAGAAAAAGCGCGGTCGACGAAGAAATGCCCCAGCAACAGCGGTTGCCCTCTCAACCAATCAGCTGCCATCGCAACCCACAGCGAGAGGCAGGTGTTCAACGTTTCTTCACAGGCGGGAGAGCTTTCTTCACTGAGAGGTGAGTAAAACCTTTTAATAACTCTAATTATCTTTATTTGTGTGAATGAATGAAAAAAATATAAACTAAAGACGTACAGACAGCTCTACAACATCCACGAGTAAAATAAAAAAAAGGTTATTTTGCTTTTGTTAATGATGCGGGTCAATGATAGAATTTCTGAGGTAATTTTTTTAATTTTTTTTTTTTACTAAACTTGATGACGATAATCAATTGGGCTGAACTGAGAGAGGAAAAGGGTAATACTTATGATACTTCTGGGAACTTTCTGACGTAAAATGTTTCATTAAGTCTATTGTTTAATGACGATTTCTAGGATACATGAGTATTAAGTATGAGGTAAACATAAGATTTGCTTCACTGCTACGATTTCTCGGGCGGTTCTGGTACGAAAATAATAAAACACAAATTACTATCTTTTTCTCTTGATTAAATGAGACTTTTTTATCGACGTTCTTTTAAAACCATGGTGTTTAATATAATTTGTCACTCGTGCAAACTGAAAACAATTTTATTTTAGTACTACTGTAAAAAATAAAAAAACAACTTTAAAATACAGTACTGAATAATAATTCCTGGTAATTGTGTGACAAAGCATTAAGTATTGTAGTTTACGGTGTCAATATATGACAGCGTCTGAAATGGTGCGCATCACTTGAACAGTTGAGTAAGCGTTCTTTCGCGGGCTAGGATGTAGGCTACACCGCCTTGCAGGTCCAGTGTGCCTAACAACAGAACATTAACATAACATTAAACACCAAATCCCAAATCACAAAGCGCACACACACACACACACACACACAGTCCAGTGGCCACGCCTTCCTGCTCGCACACAACATTATAAACATAAACATTTGGCTGCCGAGGAAAGCTTAGCTATTTTTCTGTTCGTATGTCACCAGGCATGTAGACAAAGACGTAATCACACAAACAGATTTAATTAGAAAAAGAGGCACTACATATTATTTCTAACAGGGTTTTTCAATTACATGATAGAAAAAAATCAATGTAATTCTGCATATGAAGTTAATTTGATGCATTGGTATTGGGAGACACAAGTACTGTACCTCTAATCAATCTGATCACTTTAGAGGAGGGGCAGTTTCAGTTGCCAACAAACAGCATATATCTTAAAGTGCAAAGGAAAAAAGTGAGTGATCCACAAATGTTTTCGGGAGTACTGTAAGCTTCAGGAAAAACTAAACACAATTTCAAGCTGTCCTTTTAACTAACAGACAAATATTCTTTCATGAAAAAAAGGTTTTCTTTAAAAAACTATTTTACTTTCTACTGTCAATTCAACTGCTGTAGAGAAACATATATATATAATATATATATATATATATATATATATATATATATATATATATATATATATATATATATATATATTAATTGGCTCACATAGCAGACTTTATTGACCATGTTGTTTGGTCAAGATGCATTATGCTGTATGATATTAAACAGCTGATCCTTTTGCTTGACTGGGCAAGGTGAGTATGGGCACATGTTCATACAATCCTTTGGCTCTAAGTCTGGGCAAGGTGGGGCTTGTTTTATCATGTCAAGCATGTGATCATTTTGCCTAGACATGGTCCATCTTACCAGTTTAATGTTACCAGTGGCTTAGCTAGGAATAGATTTTTACTGAGGCAAAAATCAAATTTTTGTCTAAAAAAAAAAACAAAACCCTGTGCATATCCTGTTCATGTTACGAAGGTGAAATATATCATATTTTAAAGCCTGGAGACTATTAATGCAAACTGCAAAGCGATACAACAAATTCCTAAAATTACCCTATTCACACTGTTAGAAATATGTGATATTAAAAGGACAAGAAGAATAGAAGTTATAGATATGAACACGTAGATGGGTTTATACCTTCATTGAGAGACATGCGTTTGGTTCACTGCTATTGAAGTTAATGCTGACACTGATGACACTGATGCTACAACTGGAGCTGGTAAGACTGGTGCTGCTACTTCTGGAACTGATGCTGACACTGGTGCTGCTACTGCTGGAACTGGTAAGACTGGTGCTCCTACTGCTGGAACTGGTAAGACTGGTGCTGCTACTGCTGGAACTGGCAGGACTGGTGCTGCTACTGCTGGGACTGGTAAGACTGGTGCTCCTACTGCTGGAACTGGTAAGACTGGTGCTGCTACTGCTGGAACTGGTAAGACTGGTGCTGCTACTGCTGGAACTGGTAAGACTGGTGCTGCTGGGACTGGTAAGTGGTTCTGCTACTGCTGGGACTGGTAAGACTGGTGCTGCTACTGCCGAAACTGGTAAGACTGGTGCTGCTGGGACTGGTAAGACTGGTGCTGCTACTGCTGGGACTGGTAAGAGTGGTGCTTCTACTGCTGGAACTGGTAAGACTGGTGCTGCCACTGCTGGGACTGGTAAGACTGGTGCTGAAACTGGTAAGACCGGTGCTGACACTGCTGGGACTGGTAAGATTGCTGATACTAATGCTAAGACTGATCGGACTGCTGAGACTGTATGATGCCACAATTAAAAACTGATTTAGAAGACTTTACTTTAAATCAGGGTTTGCTAATCCTCCTATGGCCTGATCTATCGAAACGCTGTAACACTTCCTCCTGGGACATGTCCGCACATATTAGCAGGGCAAGGCCATTCAGTCTATTTTTATCCATACTGCTGCGAGACCAATCAAACATATCGAAACAATGCACTCAGTTAAACTCTTTGTCATCATGAACAGAGACCGTAAGAATCTGTTTGCTGCGGAAAACACGTACTGTCTATATGCTGTCAGAGAATATTTGTTTTTACACTTGGGGCGGGGCAAAAAACATGCAAGGATTTTTTTGTTTGTTTGTTTGAGAACCAAACTAATACACTTATCATATATCATCATGAACAAAGACAATGTTGCTTTAAATGTACATAAATCTACTTTAAACTGCTTCTGGTGTACAGAGGTCAAGGTTGAACGTGGCGCACTGTCCGTGTCTCATTCATGCTGGAACGTAGCTGCAGTTTACTTCAGTATCCAGTGCGTGGTTACCACTGAACAAGCTGTTTAAAGATGCTGAAAATGATTAATAAATAAATAAATAAGTAAATAAATAAATCACCTGTATTAAAAACTTTGGATTTTTGTCTCTAACGAAAACATTTGGAATATATATATATATATATTTTTTGAACTGCTGTTGCCAAACAGTGAATTTATAAATAGAATTACCTCCAATTCTTCTAGCCCATGGCATCAAATACAATACATGAAAAGTATTAAAAACTAACAGCTATAAATTATTACATCAGGGGAGAGGGATGGTGTTGAAATTGAAGAATTAAGGGAATGGGAATATGCAAATAAAGATGATCACAATATAACGTAAGATGCTGCGTCAGCATTTTATTTTTAAAATACAGTGTAAGTGATTTATTTTTCTGTTTTTTATTTTTTTATTTTTTATTTTTTAAGGACCCTACAACTCCCACACCTGTCATTATCTGGGGAAACCCCTTCCATCTTGATACAAAAATTGGTCTGAGAATGAATGGACAACATTTACTTGCTGAGGAGGCTGTGTGGTCCAGTGGTTAAAGAAAAGGGTTCGTAACCAGGAAGTCCACGGTTCAAATCCCACCTCGGCAAACTGACTCATTGTGTGACCTTGAGCAAGCCACTTAACCTCCTTGTGCTCCGTCTTTCGGGTGAGACATAATTGTAAGTGACTCTGCAGCTGATGCATAGTTCACACTCCCTAGTCTCTGTAAGCCTTGGATAAAGGTGTCTGCTAAATAAACAAATAATAATAACCTGAGGCCCTCACCCAGAGATTTGGGCTTCTTTTTTCCTTGTATTTTGTGTACAATATCAAATACCCACAGAGAAAAAACAGCCTAATATTATATTGAGAAATGTATTTTGGGTACTCCAAAAAGATCAGAAAACTCCACCTAGTATAGTGGGAATAGTAAACTTTCTTTTGTCAGGCGCCAGGTCGGGAAAGCAATAAGGGTGTTGGTTCTGCTATAATAACCACAGGCTCAGGGATTACTATTTTTTTTTTTTTCTTTTGAGCAGACACCCTTACCCAGGGCAACTTACAGTTGTATACAGCTATGCTGATGATAACCACCTGTTATCTGTCCCTAAAGCAAGGACATTCTTCTGCCTGGGTGTTATTAGCTACTTGCCTTACAGACATCAAGCATTGGATGTCACAGAATCTCCTAATGTTGAATTGAGATAAAAACAGAGGTTATGCTAGTGGGCTCACAGAACCAACTAAAAGGAAATGTAGGATTACATGAGCACGACCCTTGCAGTCTCTCATCAAAATTTAAAGTCGAAATTAAGAGTTTGAGGGTAATCTTTGAGTCTGATCTATCATTTTAGACTCATACTAGGGAAGTTACTAAAGTATATTTTTACCATTTGAGAAATATAGCCAAACTTAGACCAACTCCCCAATAATGTTGTTGAAGCTGACATCCTGGGATTCTTCAAGAAGCTGCTTGATGAGATTCTGGGATCAATAAGCTACTAACAACAAACAGAAATAAGAAATAAATAATAAAATAAACAACCTTCTTATGTTCTAATTATTTCTGTGTCTGATGCCGAGAGAATAATACATGTCTTTGTTTCATCTAGAATTGATTATTGTAATGTACTTTTTTAAATGGTGATTTTGCTGTTAATTTATAAGGCCCTGAATGGATTAGCGCCTCATTATTTACAGGAGTTACTGACACCGTATCTTCCAAACCACACTCTGAAATCACAGGATGTGGGGCTGCTGGTTATTCCTAGGGTCAACAAAACAACACGGGAGGCAGGGCTTTTTTCTGGAATGCTCAGCCTTCGTTTATCAGGAAATCTGGGTCCATTACAGTTTTCAAGTCAAGACTAAAAACACACTTTTATAAAATGGCTCGCTTATCTTAGTGGGTTTTAATGTAACTTTAAAATTGGTGCTTTTGTATTGTGTATACTGTTTAAATCTGTATTTAAATGGGCTGAGTGTAGCAGTTATATGTGTGACCTGCTATACAAACGGATTGTGATTTTTTTCCTGCTATGTACTATACAGTGCTTTGCGATACTTTTGTATAAAAAGCGCTATATAAATGCAATAAATAAATAAATAAATAAAAATAAATGTGTTAATATTTTTTATAATACTTGTTTTATAAAATACTTGTGACTAAAGTTATGTTTTTGCTTGTTTTGTTTGTAATTAAATTAATTACATTATGGATAATATATTATGATTAGTTATAATTAATATATTTATATATCTACCTGTCAAGAAATGTTGTCAGCCTTTCACTTATTTGTGTATTTGTTATTCTAAGGGTAATCAAACATATACAGACTGTTTTATTTGTATGCATTTATGTGTTATAATTAAAAGTATAACTCCTATACTGTATTTATTTATTTTATTGCTCTACCCGTAATAAAGGGTTTCTATAAAAAGCATTTCTTTGTTTTTATTGATATTGCAAACCAGTAATTCCTAGCATGTTATTTAACCAGACAAATTATGCAGACACGCATATATATATATATATATATATATATATATATATATATATATATATATATATATATATATATATATATATATATATAATATTATGCATGTAAGTTTGTAAATAAACATAAAAGGTTCCAAGTAGAACCTTGAGGTTCTTAAAAGATCCTTATTTGTAAGGTTCCTCATGGAACCCTAGTAAAAAGGTTCTTCGAAGCACCTTAAAAGCTTCCTCCACAGTATCAACCACAGATTTAGAGTGTATGCGCGAGTAAATACCATCCTAACTATTAAGGGAATGGGAATATGCCTCTCCATCATATATATATATATATATATATATATATATATATATATATATATATATATATATAATTGCATGCCCCGGTATCTACGATATGGAGACTTGCATGCCCCGGTAGCTGCAATATTGAGTCTTTCCATCCACCTCCGGTTGCTTCATTCCGGAGGTCCATGCAATTATATATATATATATATATATATATATATATATATATATATATATATATATATATATATATATATGATTTCCATTACACAAGAGTAGATGTTAAAACTTCATGCTGATTTGAACTCGGCTCTCGCCAAGATAAGCACCAACTAAGACGTAGCTTTACAGTAAACTAATGTGATCCATATGTGTCTCCATCCATTTACGTTTCCTTCTGTCTGGTGTTAATGGCTGAAGTGTAATGCTGGCTCCAGGGATCAGCTTATTTTGCCTCCCTGGCGCATCAGCACACACGACGGCTGCGATGCTTGCTCCGGGGATCAACCAAAGTGCGGCCTCCCCAGCGCATCAGCATGACAACCGTCTGGATTGAGCTAAGTAGGGTACATCTCTGGGGTTTTCAAGTGGGCACCTTCCATCCTCAGTGTTTCGCCGACTAGCCCACGACACTTCAAGAGGGCTTCGACGGTGATTCTGGCGTCCCAGCATGACCCCCCTCCGTCCCCCACTCAACTCAGCCCAGCTTACTTAACTGTACATCAGCATTTCTTTCTTTCTATTGTGCTTGGGATCCCCAGCCAGAATCTTTCCGTCTCAACCACAGCCAGTTGCTGCTCCTCTCTGCTGCTTCAGATAAGTTCTTCACTGTGCGACGCAACTCTTCGCCGCTGAATCCGACGTCTCTGAGAAACCGGGTTGTAGAGTGTGCCACAAATATATATATTTGCATGCCCCGGTAGCTAAATGCTTAGTTACGGCGCTTGGCAAAACCAAAGCCCATGGCCAGTATACAATATTTTTCTGTATGCATTATTTTCTGTTGAGCACTACTGACACCGTTGAAACGGTGAGTCTTAGGTCGCCTGCGGATACATTAGTCCAATCAATGCGTCTGAACCTGGTGTGTAATCCCAAGGTAACTGCTCACTTTTAACACGTTTTAATACGTTAATTCACGTTTTAAGTAATACAGTGTCCCCTTCAGACATGTTAAAGGAGAAATTCGGAAATAACATACAAAACTATGCGCGAGTAAATACCATCCTAACTCCTAACATCCAAAAAAAAAAAAAAGAAAAAAAAATAACAATAATATATATATATATAGAGAGAGAGTCAGTGTCGAGAAACTCGGGATACTGGCCGCAGACACTAAATACTTGGCACGGAGGGGGTATCCTGGTTTACCTCCGGCTGTACAAGAAGACCTGGCGATGGAGGCGTTCATCCGTGGCTTGAAGCCCACCGCGCTCTGACAACAGGTTCGGCTCGTTGCCCCAACCTCCCTAGAGCAGGCTTTAACCCATGCCCTAAGGATTGAGGCCGTGCTCGAGGAGGGCGAGAGAGTCCGGATCCCCAAAGTCTGCACGGTCAGAGGAAAGGAAGATAGCGATGGAGACGAGGATACCGCCGCTGTCAGGCAGACCACTCCTGTAAGGCGCTGCTGGAACTGCGGAAGCCCGGGTCACCTGCATGCACAAGTACCATCTGAAGAAGAGACGTCATGGGCGGGAAACGAAAAAGGAGCGGCGTAAACGGGGGACCGCAGCTCCTTCACCTTCCTTCCCCCACCCATAGAGACAAAGAGAACGACGCGTGGCAATGGTGGGCCGTGTTGGCCGGGGCAACAGTCTGCATGCACCCTGCCTCTTAAATGGGGTGCAGTGCAAGTCCTTGGTCGACACAGGCTCCACCATCTCCATCCTGCAGCCCGGGGTCCTCCCCAGAGAAAGTGACGGATGGCTGGAAGGCTGGACGCCCACCACGGTTCGCCTCCGCACTGTCACCGGCCAGGTCGCGTCCATGCTGGGACGACGGCATCTGGAGATCCAGCTCGGAGACTGCACGATCCAACACGAATTCTGGCTGGCGGAGATACAGGATCGCTGCATTCTGGGCCTGGACCTCCTGAACAAAGTAGGAGCTACCATCGACTTGGCTGAGGGAACCTTGTGCCTTGGCCAGAGCCAACTGCGCCTGATTCCGGGTCGGGAGAAGGAAGGGGAGCAACGCCGCACCAGAACCACCGTGCGGCATAGCCAGATGAGGGAGGTTCGTCGGACGCAGGGGGGCAGGACCCGGCCTCTCCCAGAAGCAGAGGACAGGACATCGGCGACGGAGTTTGCAAGGGCTTCAACTGTCTCCGCCCCCTCTCCTGCAGAACTTTCACCGCCCCCTGCAACCACAACCGGTGGAACACAGGACTGCAGGATAACTGATGCGGTGAAAGCGCTGTGGCAGAGGAGTAAGGAGGGTCTATCTCAGGGCCAGCGGGACCAGTTATGGGAACTATTAAGGGGGTACTTGGACATTTTTGCTGCAAACATAGAGGACTGTGGGCGGACTGGATTAGTTCAGCACAGCATTAACACGGGAGACGCGGCTCCGATCCGGGAGCGGCCACGGCGGCTACCCTTGGCAAAGCGGGAAGCGGCCGAGGGCATGATTCTGGAAATGGCCACTGCCGGGGTAATTGAACCATCGGCTAGCCCCTGGGCCGCGCCAGCCCTGCTAGTAAAAAAAAAGACGGGTCACTGCGGTTCTGTGTGGATTATCGCAAACTGAATGCAGTGACACACAAGGACTCGTACCCCCTCCCCAGAATCGATGAAGCTCTGGACTACATCACAGGCTCCCGCTGGTTCAGCTCCCTCGACCTGCGCAGCGGATACTGGCAGGTTGAGCTGGCCCCTGAGGCATGACAGAAAACTGCATTCTCCATTGGCCAGGGTATGTGGCAGTTTTCAGTGATGCCCTTTGGACTGTGCAATGCCCCAGCAACGTTCGAGCGCCTGATGGAGCGGGTGCTCACCGGAGTTCCACGGACCCATTGTGTTGTATACCTGGATGACTTACTGGTGCACGCCACCACCTTTTCGGCGGCACTGCAGAACTTGCGGACTGTGTTCGAGCGCATCCGTGGAGCTGGCTTAAAACTCCACCCTGGGAAGTGCAACCTGCTGAGAAGAGAAACACACTTCCTCGGACATGTTGTCGGGGCAGACGGCATTGCCACAGACCCTGCTAAAGTGACTGCTGTAAAGGACTGGCCGGTCCCCAGGACTGTGACAGAGGTGCGTAGCTTTCTGGGCCTGGTGTCTTATTACCACCGCTTTGTGAAGGACTTTGCTCAGATCGCCAGGCCCCTGCACCTCCTGACTGAGAAAGGGGGCTGGTTCAGCTGGGACACCGACTGCGCAGCTGCCTTTGGGGAATTGCGAGAGGCCCTTGTGAAGGCCCCAGTCTTGGCGTTCCCTGACCCCCAAAAACCGTTCATCCTGGACATGGACGCGAGCGATGTGGGGATCGGAGCAGTGCTAGCCCAGGAAGGCTCGGACGGAGAACAAGTGGTCGCGTACTACAGCCAAGCTCTTAGTAAAACAGAGCGGAACTCACTGTTGGCTGTAGTACGGGCCGTGCACCACTTTCGTCCCTATCTCTACGGGTGAAGATTCAAGCTGCGCACGGATCACGCCTCCCTGCGGTGGCTGCTCAACTTCCGCGAGCCCGAAGGACAGGTGGCTCGCTGGATAGAGACACTGCAAGGGTATGCCTACACAATAATGCAGATGCCCTGTCCCGTCGCCCCTGCTTCTCTGAGGACTGTAAGCACTGCCATCGGATGGAGGAGCGAGTAAGTGCTGCCACTGTAGCTGTGGAGACCCCCCTTGAGTTGCCAGCGGGGGAGATCCAGCGTCAGCAGGGTCTGGACGCTGAGCTGGCACCGCTGATCCGCTGGTTATCGGCGGGTCAGCGCCCAGCCAGACGTGCGGTGTCAGCCCTCTCCCCGGAGGTAAAAGTGCTGTTGGCGCAATGGGAATGTTTGAGCCTCCGGGAAAGTGTGCTGTACCGTTTCTGGACAGACCCTGCGACAGGGCGCAAGCCGCTACAAGTGGTGGTTCCTCAAGCTCTCCGAGAGACCGTCCTGCGAGCCGTGCATGGCGGACCAGCCACTGGACACTTCGGCGTTGCCAAGACCTTGGGTCGGCTTCGGGAGCGGTTCTACTGGGGACGGTGCCGACGTGATGTGGAGACTTATGTGCGACGCTGTGACCAGTGCACCGCCCGGAAGGGCCCCTTGGACCGCTCTCATGCCCCGCTCCAGCAGTACCAGGTGGGGGCACCATTAGAGCGCGTCAGTGTGGACATCTTAGGGCCGTTTCCACGGACGGAGGGGGGCAACCGGTACGTCCTGGTGGCCATGGATTACTTTACTAAATGGCCCGAGGCGTACGCAGTCCCCGATCAGAGCGTGACTACCTGCGCGGAGGCACTGCTGGAAGGCATGTTCTGCCGGTTTGGGGTTCCCGAGGAGCTACACAGTGACCAGGGGTGTAACTTTGAAGCGCAGGTGTTTGGTGAGGTGTGCAGGCGGCTAGGTATTAAGAAAACTAGGACGACCCCACTACACCCACAGAGCGATGGATTGGTGGAGCGGTTTAACCGCACCCTTGCCACCCAGCTGACCATGTGGACCTCCCAGCACCAGCGTGACTGGGATCAATGCTTGCCCTTGGTCCTAATGGCCTACCGGACTGCAGTGCATGAATCTACAGGGTGCACGCCAGCGGCTCTTATGTTTGGGAGAGAGCTCCGCACCCCAGTGGACCTTGTGTTTGGCCGGCCACCTCAGCTCCACACTCCGGAACCTACCGGCCCGGAATACCTCCAGCAGCTACAGGACCGATTGGACACTGCCCATGCTTACGCTCGGAAGCACCTCACCTCAGCTGGCCAGCGTCAGAAACGGGCATACGATACTCACTGCAAGGGCCGGGGATTTCAAGCTGGGCAGCAGGTCTGGGTTCACTGCCCTCGGCGAAGAAAGGGACTCTGCCCCAAGCTGGCCAGTAACTGGGAGGGCCCCTGTGTTGTTCTGGAGAGGCTCTCCGAGGTGACTTATCGAGTGCGGCTGCGGACCCGTAGCCGGGCGGTTGTGCTCCACCAAGACCGCTTGGCCCCCTACCGCCCCGGAACAAACTCGGTTGTCCCTGCAGCCAGCCCGGAGGCCAGCTCCCAGGACAGGGAAAGCGCTTCCCCCTTGCAACCACCGAATAGTTCACCAGCTGGTGGCCCAGGTAGGAGCATTCCGGCTCCAGCTGACTCCCAGCCCGCTGCACCTGTGCTCCAGCGCGGCCAGCGTATCCGTCGACCACCCCCGGGACTCTCTGACTTTGTGAGACATTAAGTGTTGGGCCAGCGGGACGTTCGGCCCTAAGATGGGGGCTGTGTAACGGGCACGGCTGGACTGACTCGCCGTTGCCACCTGTCGTCGAATAGGGCGCTGTGCCCGGAGCCAGTCCCCTACATTTGGTTAATGTGCAGCCGTGGATGCTGGGAGTACGAACTATGGTAGGGGAGAAACTGAATTATTGTTGTTGTGTTTATTTGTTGTTACTGTAAAAGTTTGCGTACTGTTCTATGCATTTCCCTGTAATTGTTATTACCCTTCCGGTGTTGTTTGATATATATGTGAATGTCACCCTGAGAGGCAGAGTAGTGCTCTGGTGTGGGGAAGGGCTGTGTGTGTGTGTTCATAGAGGGCGCTGACTTGCTGTTAGCTGCTTAATAAACTGCATTACCTAAAAGAGCTATTGTGTGCGTGTCTCCGTTAATCCCTGTGCTCGCTACAATATATATATATATATATATATATATATATATATATATATATATATATATATAATTGCGATATGGAGTCTTGCATGCCCCGGTAGCTACGAAATGGAGTCCACCTCAGGTTGCTTCAACCGGAGGTGCATGCAATGATATATATATGCATGCCCCGGCAGCTAAATGCTTAGTTACGGTGCTGGGCAAAACCAAAGCCCATGGCCAGTATACAATATTTTTCTGTATGCATTCTTTTCTGTTGAGCACTACTGACACCGTTGAAAGGGTGAGTCTTAGGTCGCCTGTGGATACATTAGTCCAATCAATGCGTCTGAACCTGGTGTGTAATCCCAAGGTAACTGCTCATTGTTAACATGTTTTAATACGTTAATTCACGTTTTAAGTAATACAGTGTCCCCTTCAGACATGTTAAAGGAGAGATTCGGAAATAACATTTAAAACTATGCGCGAGTAAATACCATCCTAACTCCTAACTTCCAAAAAAAAAAAAAAAAAAATATATATATATATATATATATATATATTTGCATACCCCGGTAGCTAAATGCTTAGTTACGGCGCTGGGCAAAACCAAAGCCCATGGCCAGTATACAATATTTTTCTGTATGCATTATTTTCTGTTGAGCACTACTGACACCGTTGAAACGATAAATACCATTCTAACTCCTAACATCAAAAAAAAAAAAAAAAGAAGCCATGAGTCGCCAATGGGCGGGGTTAACCAAATAATTTAAAGTGGGTGGGGCTAACCAAACCATTTAAAGTGGGTGGGGTTAACCACATCATTTCATAAACCTTACTTGTTGTGCACTTCCATTTACTATATCGGTATCAGGGATATTATTTAAATAGTTCACACTTGGGTAAGAAAAGAATAGTATTATTATTTGTTTATTTTAGCAGACGCCTTTATCCAAGGCGACTTACAGAGACTAGGGTGTGTGAACTATGCATCAGCTGCAGAGTCACTTACAATTACGTCTCACCCAAAAGACAGAGCACAAGGAGGTTAAGTGACTTGCTCAGGATCACACAATGAGTCAGTGGCTGAGGTGGGATTTGAACCGGGAACCTGGTTACAAGCCCTGTTCTTTAACCACTGGACCACACAGCCTAATACAACATTTATATAAAATATATTAAAATATCATGATATAACAAGATTTGTTTAAATGATTATCCAGATACAGTATAATATACATAAGAAATTGAAATTGACTTTCAGCACACACAAAAAAAAGAAAGTAAAACATCTTTGGTGATCTGGGAGAGGAGAGTGCTGCAAGTTCCTTATTATTTCAGTGTTTCAGCCACACCTAATAAGATTGCATGAATGGCATTAACACATGTCCCTACACTGTCCCTATCCCTTTCTTCCTGTGAAATGAGAAAACGTTTTTCACAGTAATCATTACCCAACATCCTTTGAAGACCTGCAGCAACATATAGGCAAGGTTGATAAGGACTTCAGTTAAAATTCTGGTCTACCTGGATTAGTTTCTTGTGGTTTTACCCTAGAAGATAAATATCTAGAATATGGGAATATTGCCTGCAAGTGAGTAAAATGTTTTTCTTTCTTACGTTAGAAGTTGTTTCACCTTGAATGGAACTACCATATATCTGCAGAAATTAACTTTCAATGGATACTATGTCTCAAGTTAGAAATACGAGTTTCATTAGAGTTAATTTTGTTCAGTTTAAATAATAAGTAATGCAAATAAATACATAGTTTTAAGAATACAATTTTATCTATTTCTACCAACCTTCATTGTTTTGTCTGTTTCAGACCCCTCTACATAGGGGCAGGAATAGCCACAGTCAGTGTGACCACAAGCAGGCAGACAAGCAGCAGTGACCTCATCTTCAGAGCTCAACACTGAACCACAAGCATGTTGCAGGATGTTATATAGCAGTTTAGCTTAGGGCTCCTCTCAATTTCAAAAACCTCACAAAACAGCAAGAGAATGATATAGCAGTTTGGTGTACTGTAAAGCCTATAAAGTGAGATTTGGAGTGAAGATCTTTTACGAATGTTGAAGTATTGATGGATTAAATAATACTTAATATTTATGTAACTTCTGGACTTACAGAGACTAGGGTGAGTGAACTATGCATCAGCTGCATAATGGATTTAATTATGAGTTTTTGCCACTGAACAACACAAAAAAGTCCATAATGTCAAAGTGAAAAATAAAATCTACAAATTGTTCTAAATTAATTACAAATACAAAACAGAAAATAATTGATTGCATAAGTATTCACCCCCTTGAGTCAATATTTGGTAGAGGCACCTTTGGCAGCAATTACAGCCACGAGTCTATTTGTATAAGTCTCTACCAGCTTTGCACATCTGGACACTGCAATTTTTGCATCTTCACGAGCTTTCCAGGCCCTGACGCAGAGAAGCATCCCCATAGCATGATGCTGCCACCACCATGCTTCACGGTAGGGATGGTGTTCTCAGGATGATGTGCGGTGTTAGGCTTGCGCCAAACATAGCGCTTAGCGTTGTGGCCAAAAAGCTCTATTTTAGT
This sequence comes from Acipenser ruthenus, assembly GCF_902713425.1. Lineage (NCBI taxonomy): Eukaryota > Metazoa > Chordata > Actinopteri > Acipenseriformes > Acipenseridae > Acipenser > Acipenser ruthenus. The sequence continues at coordinate 72,516,072 of NC_081190.1, read as the reverse complement.
CTCATCACACCATAGAATCTTCTTCCACTTGGTCTCAGAGTCTCCCACATGCCTTCTGGCAAACTCTAGCCGAGATTTGATGCAAGTTTTTTTCAACAATGGCTTTCTTTTTGCCACTCTCCCATAAAGGCCAGTTTTGTAAAGCACCCGGGCTATTGTTGCCGTATGCACAGTGTCTCCCAGCTCAGCCGTGGAAGACTGTAACTCCTTTAGAGTTGCCATAGGCCTCTTGGTGGCCTCCCTGGCTAGTGCCCTTCTCGCCCGGATACTCAGTTTTTGAGGACAGCCTTTTCTAGACGGATTCACAGTTGTGCCATATTCTCTCCATTTCTTAATAATGGACTTTACTGTGCTCCGGGGGATATTCAGTGCCTTGGAAATGTTCTTATATCCTACCCGATTGGTGCGTTTGAAGAACCTTATTCCGGATTTGCTTTGAATGTTCCTTCATCTTCATGATGTAGTTTTTGTTAGGAAATGTACTAACCAACTGTGGGACCTCCCAGAGACAGGTGTATTTAACCTGAAATCATGTGAAACACCTTAATTGCACACAGGTGGACACCATTCAACTAATTATGTGACTTCTAAAGACAATTGGTTGCACCAGAGCTTATTTAGGTGTGTCATAGCAAAGGGAGTGAATACTTATGCAATCAATTATTTTCAGTTTTATATTTGTAATTAATTTAGAACAATTTGTAGATTTTATTTTTCACTTTTCACTTTTTGTGTTGATCAGTAGCAAAAACTCCTAATTAAATCCATTTTGATTCCATTTGTAACACAATAAAATGTGGAAAAGTCCAAGGGGGGTGAATACTTTTGAGTGTCACTGTGTGTGTATATATATATATATATATATATATATATATATATATATATATAATGATAAGTCAGTCCGTCCTATAACCTCCAGATGTCCACATGACCAAATACAAATTCCCCATAAACTGATCTAAAGAATAAATAAGTTATTAACACATTAACTATTGGCTAATGAGTAATTATAGCTATAGAAATTGAGGCAATCAAGGCTTTTGGTTTTAGAAAAAGAAAAAAAACATGACTGTGCCAGATTACAAAATGTACATCAGTACCCATTTGCAGTCATGCACTGTGACGACAATATATTTTTCATAATCTGCCATTTATCTTTAGAACATTATAGAAAGGCTTTAGTAGACAGACATTTGAAATTACTGAAAAAAGAGATCTTAAAGTTGCAACCCTTAGCATATAGATGAATCATTTCCCTGATGTTAAAAACCAAATTGCAACCAGAGATATATTTTTTTAAAATATTGCTCGAGCAGGAATATGTATTTTAAAGATCCTCAAGGAGGCTAGTAATCCAAGATTCAGGGCCACACTGTAAATGGTACTGCCTATATCTTGAAGAAATACTTAAATAAAAATATTATAATAGAAATCCCAAATCCAAGAAAGAAGATAACCACTCTAATTTTTTTAAGCCTTTAAGAAATTGGATTTAAAGCTTGATTAGTCATTAGCCTTTTCTGTGTGTTAATTCATCATGTCAAAATTGGTAATGTTTAATTATTGTTAATTACACATATTAGGTGTACTCCACTGACATTGTGTGGTTGTAGGACTAATTTACAGGTCAGAAAACCTTTAAAAGATTGCATGAAATTCTCAAGGACTTACTCAAGTGTTAAAGCTTTGTGAACACAACAAAACAGCTGTCAAAAGCATTCTGTCTTAAAAAGACATAAATCCATTAAAATGAACACCCTCCCACCAACCCACATCCTTCACACACATGCATATACACAAACACACACAAGAAGAATACCAATTTCAAAAGATACCAAAATAAACTCAAGAACAAAGTGTTTTTTATTTTTGTTCTTTATTAAAATGTCTTCATCTAGACAATGTGGGGAAGCTATAAAAAAAGGCCAACAAGATGCTCGGATATATTGTGATAAGTGTTGAATTTAAATCAAGGGAAGTAATGTTAAAACTTTACAATGCATTAGTAAGACCTCATCTAGAATATTGTGTTCAGTTCTGGTCACCTCGTTACAAAAAGGATATTGCTGCTCAAGAAAGAGTGCAAAGAAGAGCGACCAGAATTATCCCGGGTTTAAAAGGCATGTCATATGCAGACAGGCTAAAAGAATTGAATCTATTCAGTCTCGAACAAAGAAGACTACGCGGTGATCTGATTCAAGCATTCAAAATGCTAAAAGGTATTGACAATGTCGACCCAGGGGACTTTTTCGACAAGGACCAGGAGTCACAAATGGAGATTAGATAAAGGGGCATTCAGAACAGAAAATAGGAGGCACTTTTCTACACAGAGAATTGTGAGGGTCTGGAACCCGCTCCCCAGTAATGTTGTTGAAGCCGACACACTGGGATCCTTCAAGAAGCTGCTGATGAGATTCTGGGATCAATAAGCTACTAACAACCAAAAGAGCAAGATGGGCCGAATGGCCTCCTCTCGTTTGTAAACTTTCTTATGTTCTTAAAATGTTTGTTTACTTAGGCATGAGCATGCTGTATATGCTATCCTGACACAGATACATGATTTACTAGCGCAGGATTTAAAAAAAAAAAAAAAAAAGAACAATATTTGGTTATCAGGCCAACATGCATTTGACTGTGATTTTTCTGCACTTCGACTGGCAGGATCACGACGTCACTTGTTGGATCCACCTTCATATTAGGACAGGATCAGCTGTATGCTGGGGAAAGGTGAGAATCCTTTTAATAAAACTTCCCATGTAGTTTGTTTAATGTTTGGTATCACTTATCCTCAAAATGGGCAAAATCTGCTACGATCACAAGATATATGGTGTCTGATTTAGTTGCTTGATAAGGAAGAAATCTAGATGGTGCTATTTTTTCATCAGCGTGTGTCAACATTCTATAGAACCATTGAATAGTAGACCCCTCTATCTGGTAAATAGGGGCATATTAATCAAGCTTGTAAAAACTGAAGCATTTCACTTTTTTTTTTTTTATAAATTTAGTCGTTGCCAATTATTTTTTATTATTTTCTCCCCAATTTGGAATGGCCAATTATTTTATTATGCTCAGCTCACCGCTACCACCCCAGGGCTGACTCTGGAGGGCGAAGACAAACACACGCTGTCCTCCGAAGCGTGGGCCA